>NC_138032.1:20605043-20904329 GCF_964106645.2 Podarcis pityusensis
CCCTAACCCCCTTGATGTGTTTCTTGGGGGCTTGGAGCAGCTAGAGGAGGCAAGCGAGGGCGAGGAAAAAAGAGCCCAGCGCAGCGCCGGCGATGGAAGAACTTACCGCTTTTGTTTCCAAGTCGTTTGATCAGAAAGTGAAAGAGAAAAAGGAGCTCATCACCTACCGGGAGGTTCTGGAGAGCGGACCCGTCCGGGGAGCCAAGGAGTCCGGAGGATCCAGCGAGCCCGGCCGCGAGGACGGCAGCAGCCCCGCAGCTCGGGGGGCGGCCGGAGCAGGAGGCGGCGGAGGCGGCGGCGGCGGCGCAGGTGGCCGGTCGCCGGTCCGAGAGCTGGACATGGGCGCCGTCGACAGGGCCAGGGACACGGGCACCCCCAAGCTCAGCGAAGGTAACGAGCCCTCCTCTGCCCAGCGGGTCGGGGGGCGCGCCTGGCAGGCTGGCTAGAGGCAGGGGACCGCGCGTAAAGAACCAGATGCTGGGGGTACTAGGGGGAGGGGGAGAATCGGGGGAAGGGTGCTTCCTGGGGTGGGCGGGGTGGGGACCATGTGTGTGGTTTGACTCCGAGGACCCCCACCACCACCTCCCCGAATGCGCGCTGTTACGTCCGGTTGGACCTCAGCGGCGGGGGAACTTGCCAGGGAACGGATGGAGGAGGCAGAGCGCGCGCGTTGTCGTCCAGATGCGGAGCCGGCTGGTCTTTTCGACTGGGGGAAAGAGCCCACTCCATTAATGTGGATGGATACTTTTTCTGGGCCGTTTCAAAGCGGCCAGATTGTGAGAACACCGCAAGCCGGCCATCGCTTGACCGTAGGCTGCTAGTCTGGGACCTGATAATGTGTGGCGCGTTTTTCCTGGCTGAACTCTAGCTATGTTTGGGGGATGTGGGCTTTTTTGTCCTTTCTCTCTTCCCAATCCCAAGGAAGGGAATCTGTAAAATCACAATCTCTCGCCCTCCTGGGTTAGGCAGACCATAGTTTGGCTTGTGCATGTGTGTGTCTAGTTATATGCACAAATATTTCCTCCGTGAGTAAATGGGAAGAATAAAATCCTGATTGTCAGGCTTTGCGTTGAGCTGTTCTGAAAACGGTGACAGGTTTTTGAATCCGGGAGGTTATCCCTGTAATGGTTCCAATATCTTCTCCCGTTTAAAGTAATTTACGCAGTCTAGGAGCCCAATGTATTGTAAATTAAGATGTGCCGACTATTTTGTTCCCAATTGAGCGAAAATAATATGTGGCTCCGAGTTCTAGCCATCAAAATATTTAAGCAGATAATTAATTTGCTCCTGCTATGGAGACCCTTTCCTATTTGCAATGTAAAATGAGGGGGAGGGGATGTGGCACTGGAAACAAATGCGAAATTAAACGAATTTATTTCTGTTTAAGGCGGCTTAGAAACCTCCCTAAATATCATTAAAAGTTTGAAACCCAGTTGTTTATTTGTGAATGAAAGTATCAAATATTGGGCACACTAAAAGAAGGGAGCCTATATGGTACTTCTTTTTCTCCAAGTGCATTTCCTAGGAAGGGTGAATAGTTATTTGAAAACAAACCATACATTTCTAAGTAGTTATGCAATGTTAGGAACACTGCTTATAAGTAATACTGAAATCCAAGCGAAGTGTTTCGCTTTTATTCCTCGATGCTCTCGACCTCTTTAAGATTTTATACTGGTGTGTAGGGTGGTGGGGGAGAGGAAGAGGAATAAATGATAATGCGCTTTGCAAAAAACAACAACACCAAACCTCTCCTGTTTGCTTATCCAAAGATCCCCTCGGCTTTCAAGCATATTTGAATACCTGCGTGCGGTTTGAGGATGCAGATGTCATAGTCGAGGGAGGAGGGTTTATTTCAACTCTTTTGTTCAAGGAAAGTAGCTCTCTCCAGGTCGGAACTGAACAGCAGACATCATCCGGAAATGATTTTATAAACAAATTCTGAATATGATTAGAGACCAACGCAGCTCCAGTAAACAAACTTCGGCGTGGCGGTGGGCAAATACATTCGGGGAGGGAAGGAAGGAAGCAAGCGGGAGAACCCGGTTTGTAGATTAGGAAACCCCCCCACAGCCTGAATGAACCGCGTCACGCCGCCACGTTTACACCGGGCCTAGTGTCCAAAGCGAAATGTGTGAAACGGTTGGTGCTGCGGAAGAACAGACGGGAAACGAGCAATACTTTAATCAACGGGCACGGCGTTCTGCACAGTAATATCAGGTCGGAAGGTCCCTGCCCCAAGGAGCCTACAATATATATTTCGACAGGGTGAAGGGGAAACAGACGGAGGTTTAGTGGGAGGAAGCAGGAGGGTGATCAAACTTTACGCACTCTTCTTAGTTCAAAAACAGTTGCTCCGATAACGATACCATTTAGGGAGCTCGTTCTCCACCTCCCTAGTAAATAAAGGCAAGGATGCCTTGACTTCCCCGCAAGCAGGAGGCTTCAAGAAGCCATAGCAGCGGCGGTCGCGCGTCAGATCCCCCATCGACACCTGCTGCTGTGATTTTGAAAAGGTGCCACTTGAAAGGCCACGCGGGTTTCACAGCAGCCAGCGCCAACGTCGAGAAGACGCGGAGCGTAAGGGCGCTGCAGTTGTATGGGATCTTGCCGGCGCTTTCAATGGGAGGCGTGCCGTGACCGGTGCGAGAGGGAGGAAGGGAGACCTTAAAGTCTTTGGGACTTCGGGGCGTGCGTATTCCGGACTTGTTTCTTGTTGTCCCGAACCGGAATTGGGGAAAAGAGGTCCCTCTCCCTCTCTTCCTCCTGAGAAGACGGTGGAGTTCTCAGGACAGACCTGCTGCCCCTTCCCAGACAGGTGTAGACTACGCATTGCTCGGAGCGTCTCTCCTAATAATAATAATAATAATAATAATATCGCTGTCAAAGACCAAGCTGACCGCTGTGCAGGAGGAGAGCCAGCTCTTGGGCAGATTTTTAAAGTCTTTCTAGACTTAAACTTAACACACACAAATAAATAAATAGGATGGACCTGCGTTCTGCGGTGGCTTTGGCAGAAACCTGGCAGAAACCTCGGGCCCACCTCGATCAAACCGCGCAGGTCAGCGCCCTTAGAACTGAAGCAGGCGCCCGGGTCCGGGCAGGGCAAAACAAAAGTTGAGGAGGACAGGGGCTGGTCCTTTGGAAATAGAGAACTCTCTTCCCAATGACTAGGGTGGGCCTTCCTAGCCTGGAACAAGATCCAGGGCAAAACTATTCAGGGAAAGTCTGCGATCCCATAAAAGCACACTTGTAAGACTGCATGCTAAGACTTGTGAATACCTTTTTGAACTCAGTGTGGCTTTTAACTTCTGTGTAGAAGTACCTAGGATTGCGCTGTGGGAGCAGCGGTGATATATATGTGGGGGGTATAAACATAACGCATAAATGTAAGTCCCACTGGATTCAACGAGGCTTACACTTCCTAGGAAGTGCAGCCTCTAAGTTCCTCCTTTGATCGTCCAGGGGACGTGCTGCTTTCCTTCTGGTGGGCCTGGGATCTGAAGCGAAGCCACGAGCGACCCGGGCCAGGCTGCGCCCTCGGCTGCACAGGCGCCGGGTACCAGCTCGCGGGGCTCCGCTTGGGCCCTCCTTCGCTTCAGCCTCGCCACTGGGAAGAGAGGTGACCTTTGAGCGTTTCATTGATCCCTGCCACCGCTGCTCCTCCTCCTCCTCCTCCCCCCACTTCTGCTTGACTTAAGGTAAAAACACAAGTGGGGGAAGGGCCAGAGCTCAGTGGCAGAGATTCTGCTTTGCATGTAGAAGGTCCCAGGTTCAATCCCCGGCGTCTCCAGGTAGGGCTGGTGAGAGAGATTCGCCGGCCTGAAATCGCAGAGAGCCGCTGCCAGCCAGTGCAGACAATCCTGATCTCTATGGACCAAGGCTCTGATATGGCATAAGGCAGTTTTTGTGTTTGTTGGAAACCCAGATCAGGCGCTGGCCTCGTGGTTCAGGGATGGTTGGGTAGTTGCTTTTTTGTTTTGTTTTGCTTGTGTGTCTCTGGTGGTGTTTTGGTTTTGCCTCTTTATTTTGTTGTTGTTGTTGCTCCGTCTCCAGTTTCCCCCGAGCTGAAGGACCGCAAAGAGGATGCCAAAGTGATGGAAGACGAAGGACAGACGAAAATCAAGCAGAGGAGAAGCCGGACCAATTTCACCCTGGAGCAGCTGAACGAGCTGGAGAGGCTCTTCGACGAGACTCATTACCCGGACGCTTTCATGAGAGAGGAGCTCAGCCAGAGGTTGGGTTTGTCCGAAGCTCGGGTGCAGGTAAGCATGGAAATCCTTTCGGCTTCTGCTGGGGAGGGGCTCCTCCACGAGGATCCTGGGAAGGGACCTTCATACGGACTAGCTGCCCTGGGAGCTGGCACGACTCCGGATTCATTCCCACTGCGCTCCGTTCTGAACCAAGAGGCTTAGGATCGCGCGCTGCATTGGCAAGCAAGTCACAAAGTGGACTTGCTTCCTCTTTCATGGATGGTTGGTAGCGGTAGGTTCGGATCCGGTGGGTGCCCTTCTTCTGCAAGCTTTTGCTTGGGGGGGGGTGAATAGTATGGCGCTAGGAGAGGAAGGGGGCTTCCACCAAAAGGTTGTTCCTGGTCCTGAGTAGACAAGAGTGGCGAATCCGGAGTACAGCAGACCTTGTGTTGTCGTATCTGCGCGCTTTCGGCCTCATCCTAAATGTACACCTATGAGTTGGGAGGAAATGTCATTTCCTGGTGCGTTTTGCTTAGGGGCTACAAGGGGCTGTTTCCATCTTCATAGAAGAATTTTGCTTCCATAGTTCCGCCCACATCGAGATGTGCTGGCCTCTCTTGTGTCCCATTTCTTCCGATTCTCCGCTTGCTATCTTTAGAACCATCCAGGTCTATGGTATTTTACAGTATCATTTTTTTAACAAAAAGCAAAGGTCTCTGCCAGAAAGAGCTTACAATCTAAAACTGAAACAGTAGCTAGTGAGAAAAAATTGAGCCAACTGAGGAGAGTGAACAGTGCTCAAAGTAGGCGTGTAAGTGTGGTTGGTAGTGTGCTTAAGTGCGGTTTCTATGACTTCGGATAGCTAAGCTTTCCGTGTGGGGGAAAATACCGAGTCCATGTGTATTATATTCTCTTTCTGCCTTTAAACATTGATCCTAGCTCAGTTTCTTTTCTTTCTTTCTTTTTTAAAGTAGAAGGCGGATGTATGAATTAACTTTATAGAAGGGCTGACTAATAAACGAAATTGGGAGTTGCTAAAGTGTACACAGTTACAGTCCATTTACTTTTTTTAAAAGGGGAAGTAATTAAAAAAATCCCCCAGGGACTCAGAAAAGGAACAGATACAGGCAGCGCGGGGCTTGGCTAATGCAGCCGGATTTCAAAGAGCTGTTTGGAGACCATCTTCCCCTTACACTGTCCAGAGATTGCTGGGGATCTTTGTCAAGCTGCCCCCGTCCCCCACCCCCAGAGGGGAAAAAAAAGGCTCTGGTCCAGAAAAGGCAGGACTTGGGTCCAGAGGTAGAAGCGCGGCTCCAGCCAGAGGCCCGGAGACCCTTGTCCAGCGAGAGCGAAGGCGACCCGTCATTCCAGCGTCGTTTCCGCAGAAAACTGGGCCGCCTTTGTAGGAACACATGGAGAGCACTTCCAGGCCCCCCGAACATCTGCAGCCGGGAGGCTAAGCAGCGACTCCTGGCTTGTAACAGATACCTTCTCTCTCCCGCCCCCCTTCCTTCCATCTTTGTTGCTCGTAGGCTCTGCCATCTGCACCAAAACGTCTCTTCGGCTCTTAAAGGCTTTTTCTCTGCATCTTGTAATCGGATAAAGGCAGACACTGAACAGCCACGTTGTAGCAAAGGGCTGTGTGTGTGTGTGTGTGTGTGTGTGTGTGTGTAAGAGGGTTTGTGTGAGAGACAGTGCTGGGGGAGAGCAGAATTTTTGAAAGACATCGCAGCTTAAAGAAAAAGATTCTTCCTTCTTTTTTATCTGCCTCTGCTTTTCTGATTTTATAAACACACACACACCACGCTATGGAGTGTGGCTGTATGTCCATATCTATATTATATATAGATTTCTATGTAGGCGGCGATACCTACGGAGGGAGATTTGCCTGACTCAACAAAAGAATAACCAGTGCCCACCATAATCCATACAGAATAACTTTCAGAGATTTGCATAAATTAAGGCCTCCTTCCTTTTAAATGGCCCCAGAAAACGCTTCGCTGTGATTTTGTTTCAAACTTTGCTTCCCAGCTCCCATTGGCAGATGGTGAGAAGGCGAGCCTGGAAGGCGGCAGGGGTATGCGCTGGAAGCTGAAATGAACGCCCCCCCCCTTCATTCTTCCCTAGCCATCTTTACTCGGAAGTAGACACCGTGGGTTTACTTTCGAGTGAGAACGCTCAGGCGCGCAATCTAACGGCGCGCTTTTCAAAGGTGTGTTGCTTTGTGAAAATGCACAGGATCGGACTGCGCGGTCGCGATCTCGTGCAAGTTCGTGTTGACCGGCTCCCAGGTCAGCGGGCGCAAAGCCCGATCTTGTTGCCTGGAAGAGGGACCGACTCTGCTCAGGGGGCCTTCTGCTCGGAAAGCGCAACCAGGATGGCGACCTCCGGCTGTCATAATTTTCAGGATCGGTTGGCATATCTTGCTTCCTTGGAAGGAAGCGCCATTGAAAGAAACGTCACACTACGTGTGTCAGACTCCTGGGATGTTCGTTTGAATGTGGAAACGGACAGGATTCGTGCCTCCAGATGTTGACAGTTGAAAGAATAAGATCCCAATCAGCCTTCACGTCCCTCGTTGCCCCTCCTCTCCTCCCCCGCCTTTAAAAGGGTCTTGAGGGAAGAAGGATCACATGATAGTGAGGACCTTTGAGATGGAAAACAGAACTCTCCCCCCAGCGCTTTCCCCCAATATATAAACCCGGGCTCAAGATTTTAAAGCACTTTTAAGTTCCATTGATTTCAGTGGCAGAGAAACACACTCCCACTGAAATGAATGGGGCTGAAATAAGTGCCCGATCCTCTCCCCCTCCCCGGTTTACTCGGAGGGCAGTCCTTCTGAGTTCAATGGGACTTACTCCCTAGCAAGCAAACCTTACTGAACTCAGTGGGGCTTACATCTGCGTGGAAACGCATAGGGTCGGGCTGCCCAAGCACACCTGCCTGGCCCCAAGGCTGTAGGTACACCTCATATTCTCTCTCTCGGGTTTTCAAACTTTTCCCCATTTCCAACTGCCAAAGTTATCTCCTTGCCTGGAGTGAAGCTCTCTCTCCCCCCCCCCCCCCAATCTCTTCCGATGGCAGCAAATTAGATTATCATAATAATGAGACAATTATTCCGCTTCTGTGTTACACTCCACTGCACAGAGGAACAGAGAATTTTCCAACTTCTTTGTAGTGAAGCTTTTATGACAGTAATTACCCCCCAAAAGTGAGTCATTAAACGCTTTGGTGTTTCGTTTTTCTTGAAGATAAAGCTAATTAATATTACAGGCTTTTAATGAGCGCATTCTTCTCGGGTCTTATTGCGCAAACATCTAAACCCCTTTATCACTAGTTTTTTTTTGTGGTGTGTGTGTGTGTTTTAGCATTAGATAGCACGGCGAGATGGAGGGGAGGGGGGGGAGGCCTGGTGGGGATTCGGCTGGCGAAAGATGAAACGGGCCCGGAGAAAGTAATTGAGCAAGAACCAGAACAGGCGGCAACTGTCCATATCCTAGAACTGCGCTCTTTTAAGTTCCGATTCTAAAGCGGGTAGGGAGGGAGCGACGCTCAGGCAAAGTTTAGGAGTTCGTCAGCTTCATCCCAGGCCCATCCTAGGCGCCTTCCTTGCCTTTCCAATGCTGGTGGTGCAATCTACTCCCGAGGGCCGGAGGGACATGCAACTGGCCCCTGGCATTCTAATATTTCCCATTCGTTTTAGCAAAACGACTCCTAAGTAAACTCTCCCCTCCCTGAAACGCAGTTTGGAATTATAATTAGCAACAAAACGGCCCTTCTATCCTAACCCAACGGGAACTAGCCAAATTTCGCCCATCTAACTCCCCTGCTTAACGGGAGCGATCCTATTCTAGTCTACTCAGAAGTAAGTCCTATTGTGAGTTCAGTGGGGTTTGCTTCCATGTCGGTGTGTATAGGATTTTAGCTCTTAACTGAAGATTAAATGTAAGGGCTGTGCCTCACTTTTACTCGGAAAGGGAGTGAGTTGAACTGATTTTACTCGTAACTCTTTCCAAGTAAGGCTGCACCTTGCCCTCTGAGCACACCTACTAGGATAAACTTCTACTGAAACGTGGGTCTTGCTCCCGAGTAAATATGCAAAGTTTTCAGAAGCATCTTTCTTTAGGATTCAAGCCTAAAATAGTAACTGTGAAAGAGGAAAAGGAGACTGATACAATGATGTTTTGGATTTGTTTTGGGTCGGAACTGAGGCGGGGGGGGGGGCAGAGAGAAGGTAAGGGAAATCAGAGAACTAGGTTGGTATTGCATGTGAAGATGCACAGAGTTACGGATTCAGTTACTGGCTTGTGTAATTGTGTGTGTGTTGAAGTTCTAGGGGACTACTTTTATATGAGCTAAAGAATTGAAATGTGGAGCACGTGTAGTCCAAGGAAGTTGATTACTGTAAATATCTGAAAACAAGACTCCCTCCCCAAACAGAGGAGACTCCATGTTGCAGCTCAAAATGGTCACTCTCAAACTATTCGAGAATTTGAAACTTGCTACACAAGTCATCCCAATTTCTAGACTCCTCTGAACGCGAAACCCTTTGCTGTTTTCTCTTTAAAAAGTCCAAGCAAGATTTTGTCACCTCCCAACAGTTTACGTGACGCGCAGATGGCTGAAATCTGGCACGCACATAATCCAAAATTCTCTGGAGTGCAACATTTCGAAAGGGATACATTTGCTTCTCCCTAGAAACGGGAAGGGAGGGGGCTTGTTGATCCCCAAATCGTTAAGAAACTTCAATAAAACTGAAATCTGGTTATGTGGTTTACTAAACTTTCTTGATTACTATGTAAACTCTTAAAAAAAGAAAGAAAAAAGGACATGTTTGCACCTAACAGTGTAAGCCTATTCATGGCTACCCAGAAGCCAATCCTACTTGGTTTCGTGAGACTTTTCCCCAGGTAAATGCGCGTAGGGTTGTCCCCTAAGTGTCCAATTTACTGGCGTGTTCAGATGCAAACCAAAGAGGTCTCGCTTGCCCCTTTAATTGTAATACAGAAGAAAGAATTTCAGCGCCTGTGGCTTGTCATGAAACTATTAAAGGTGCATGCAAGACCCACCTCCTCGTTCCCCTTTGGACACCCTGGTCAAAACTGTGGGCCTAGATTATTTTAGGTCGCACGCGCAGTGCGGAGTTTCCAGTAAGATTTGGATTGGGGAGAGGAAGGCTCCCAGTAGGAGCCAGGAAGATAACGCTGCTGGGGTCATTGACTGGTTTTAAGCATGGCCAGAGAAATCACTGTGTGCAGATAAATAGATAGATGCGGCTTTGTATTGAGCTCGCCTTCTTCCTGTCTGTGCAGGTATGGTTTCAGAACAGAAGAGCTAAATGCAGAAAGCAAGAAAACCAACTCCACAAAGGTAGGTGAATGTTATCAGCGGCGCGCGTAAACGGGTTCAAACGTTTCTGGCCCAGGGAATACAACCCTCCCCTTTAAATTCTAGGCTCTTGGGGGCCTCCTTTTGCCTCTCCCCCAAACCTCCAGGCTCTTCCTTGCCTAAGGCTGCACACTTACCTGGAAATAAGCCCCATTGGGCACAATACGCGCCGCCAACGCGCAAAGAGCCAAGGGAGCATTCCCAGCGAAGTGAAATAAAAAATAGATGTCCTGTGCTTTTTAGCTCAGTTTCTGACCGATCCCTGCCTCTGTTCTTGCAGGAGTCCTCATAGGAGCAGCCAGCCAGTTTGAAGCGTGCCGGGTTGCCCCCTACGTGAACGTGGGCGCTTTGAGGATGCCTTTCCAGCAGGCAAGTACAAAGGGAGAATCCCGGGGGCGTCAGCCCCATAATGGTAGGAAGGGCTACAAGATGGCCTTCCCGCAGGTGCCCCATTATCTCTCTCTCTCTCTGGCTGGTCAATCATATGCGCAAAAGGAACGTTTAAAAGTTGCCTTTCTGCGGGGAGGATATTGGACGCGTGTGTGTTTTGTCTGGGCACTGAACACTCCGATCTTGAGTGCATGTGGCGTGCAGTCCGACCCGGTCTCTGTGTGCTTTCTTGGAAACAAGCTCCTGTTGAGCTCAGTGGGACTTGGCCAGCGCGTATTAAAGGCGCGCAGGGCGGCTGCTGCTGCAGCTTTTCTGCCGTTCGGTGCTGCAGATTCAAATGGTGGTACTGATTTAAAGGGGAATTAAGTCCCATTGGTCTCGAGGGAGCTTACTTCCTAGGAAGAGTGCTTAGGATCCGCATAGTCCGAAATGTGCTGAGGCGGCATTTGTGCGTACCAGGGGTCGGGAAGTGAATCTGGGTTTCCCATTAGATGCTCAGGGGATCTCGTTCATGCTTAGTATTTGGAAACGCCGTGGGGTTTCCTTTCTCGAAAGTGGAACGCAGGAAGTTATACAGTACCGAGTCAGATCATGAGTCCAGCTGGTTCAGGATTGTCCAAAACTGACTGGAAGTGACACAGAGATGGGTGTTCCCAGTAATACCTGGAGTTGGCAGGGATTGAAACTGGGAGCTTTGGCATGAAAAGCAGGTGCTCCACCACGGGGCTGTGGCAGAGGACCACAGCTTTAAGGGCTCATTTAAGCCAGGTTCTTTTTCAACCTCCTATGCATGTTTACTCAGAACTTAAGGCGTTTAATGTGGCTTATTGCCTAGTAAATTCACATAGGGTGGCAGCCTCAGTGAGCCTGCCCAGCTCTCTGTAGGCTCCTGTGAATTCCTGAGCTGCCACCCAAATGAGAGGAATTGATTTTGATGGGTTTATCAATGCAAAAATACATAGGTGTGCATGACTAGACGGTGTGTGTATTTATTTAATTCTAGTAATACGATCAGTAGGGGGGTGGCCAGTTGTGGTTTCTTGAAAAAAAAACACAAAAAAACCCTCCAAGTTTTATGTGGCTTTATGAACTAGCAGGCATGTAGTCTGGATTAATTTTAACAGGAGAGCCTGAGTCCTACAGATACCACTTTTATTTCCCCCTTTTAGAGTAGTGTCTATCTTTAGCAACCTACATTGGTAATGAAAAGAAAACCTTACAAGCTTTATGGTAAGGTATCCCTGGCACAGTCAAGTCCTCTTCCAAAGTGGGCAGCTTGTTATCCTCCTAACATTTTTGGCCTTAAACTCCCACCAGGCCCAGCCAGTGTCGCCAACGGCCTCACATGATGGGAACTCTGGCATAACTTCAATGGGCATAGACATTCCTAACTCAGCCCCTGCCCTGAAATATGGTAATTACTTGGAAGTTATATTCAGCTGATTTCAACAGAGCTTCTAAGTAATCTAATTAAGAATAAGTATGTTGGACCTCAAAACTCAGTGGGTTCTTCTTCCATAGCTTTCGTAGATTAATTGTCTTCTGTCCTAGAGAAGTTGCACATTTCAGGCTTATTGACCTCAGTGGTCAATGTTCTAATGGCAATGATATTGGTGTGCTTTAAATTGAAACTGCTCATCATTTGGTTGTAGACAAATAGCTATCTCTTAAGCACTGGTTTTAGGCACATGAAACTCAGTGGGGCTAACCTCTGACTAAACATGCATGAGCCATGTGTAGACTGAGAGATTCTCCCTTGCGAAATGAGGGTAAGGAGGGGAGAGAGAAGACTCTGCCGGCCGTCTGCATCCATGATAAATAAAAGCAGTGGCAACAATAGTTGTCTCAAACTGTGGATGGTGCTGGGGTTGATAAGGTGTGGGTAATAACACCATAAAGGTCATATGGGAGATGACTGAGAGCAACAGATGTGTACAGTCATTAGAGAGCTGAGAGGAAAGGAGCAAGATAAAGGAGGGCCCTCTGCACTGTCTTGATGCTATCAAGGCTGCAGTCTTGAAGTTCAGTGGCATTTAAGCAAACTGAATGTGTGCAGGATTGTAGCCAAGGGCAGGTTAGCATCCACGGCGAATGCCTGTTTCTCCTTTTGCTCTGTTTTTTTTTTTTAATTAAATGGACCTTAGGGCAGGATAATTACTTCACCTGTCTTCAGATGGTGTGGACAGATGAGCAAGCAAAAGTGTTTAGAAAAAAATGGTCAAAGCAGATGAGTGAACAAGCAAACTGGAAAAAAAGGGCAATTAAGCCCATTCATTGGAAAGCAGGACTCTGTGTTAAGTGTAGAGGGAGGAGAGAAAGAGAAGTGCAGCCAATTAGCCTCTATTTTGCTTATGGTTAGTCAACTAGCATGCAAAACCAGCTGGCAGTAACCGCAAGCAGAAAACCAGAAGCAGTCGACACAAGAGGGTACCTCTTAGCCATAGCCAAAGAAGCACTACTTATGAGTAGAGCCTGCAATAAGGTACATGCTGCTGGCAGAAGGCACACGAAACTGACAAGTTAATCAATGTAGGACATGGCCCAACTAGTCAGAACATTCAGGGAGATTAGGAAGGAGCATCCATCCACAGATCAGTGCATACTTACTGCATTTCACAAGGCCGTCCAGGAGAAATAGCTTGCATATTTAACCAAATCACCAATTGGATTGTCTGCCAACCAGAAAGGCTTAGTTTACAAGAGGAAATGTGCTAGGCAGGGATGGGGAACGTGTGGTCCTCCAGCAGTTGTTGGACGTCAGCTCCCATCAGTCTCAGCCAGTCCAGTAAACTCAGAAGAAAGGCGACCAGGGATTATGCATGCCAATGGTCAGAAGTGATGGGAGTTGTAGTCTAGTAACAACTGTCAGGCCACAGGTTCCCATCCCTGCGCTGGAGGATTATGCTTGCATGAAAGTAACATAATGTGACCTGGAAGTCTTTTGCGCAATCCCTAAAATATGGCAGTGAGGGGTAACACTCTGCACATGTTTATAGGATGAATACTATCACTTGGCTCAGGGCTCAATGAGTCAAGGCTTAGACCTGTTACAGGCTCTGTGACTGCGCTCAGAAGCAGTTTTTCCCCACTACTTGGGAACTACAGAAAGACCTCACATGCTTGGGATTAAGCCAGAGGTTTTCAACCTTTTTGAGTTCATGGCTCCCTTAACCAACTACAGTGGACGCTCGTGTTGCGAACGTGATCCATGCAGGATGCATGTTTGCAACCTGCGGGTTGTGATTCTGCACTTCTGCGCATGTGCAAAGTGCGATTTAGCAAATGCGCGACCGCCAAAACCTGGAAGTAACCCGTTCTGGTACTTCCAGGTTTTGGCGGTCCGCAACCCGAAAAAACGCAACCTGAAGTGTCTGTAACCCGAGGTATGACTGTACATTCTTTTTGCGGCACCCTGTGGGGCTCAGGAGCCCAGTTATGTCACCCCTTGCCTGCAGAGCTGGCAGCCTCTCACCCTTTTTCAAACACCCTCCCTCAGCCTCCTCTCCCCTCTTCTTGGGGATCCTCCAGGCATCTGCTGCTGACACCCCAGTCTCTGAGCTCACCCCAAAGAGAGGTACCTCCTCATGCTGCCCCACGGGGGCCTGGGAAGATGATGCTCCCAGCCTTAGTGGCCCAACGGACACTGGCCAAAGGTGAATGTGAGGCCAGCACCTTACCTTGGGAGGCAGCAGCGGCACCAGTGGGTGCTTCTGGGCCTGCTTGGTGGAAAGACGCCACTTCAGCACGGGACACTTGGCTCCCAGGCAGGTCTTGCACACAGCAAGCACAAGAAAGGCCAGCCTGGCCTCCCACTTGTCTGTCCATTGCCAGCCGCAAGGGCTGGTGGACTGGCTGGCTGGGCTTCCTCGCCTGCTTGCTTGCTTACTCCAAGGCTGCCTCAGCTTCTGGCAACCAGCACTCCCTGGCCAGCCCCAGAGGTACCATTCGCCTGGGGAGCTTGTAGCCAGGGCGCTGCAACAAACAGCTGTGCAAGCCTTTGGGAGGCAGAGAGGCGAGCGGGCATCAGAGTATAGGGGAAGGAAAAAGGGATGGAGGCCAGCGTTGCCTGCGGCACGCCTGACCATCATGCAAGGCACCCCAGGGTGCCATGGTTGAAAACCACTGGATTAAGCAATAAGTGTGTCTTTTTCAGAAATAGCCTGTCTTAAATAATCACTCAAGGACCTGGGGAAAAAAATCACAAATTGTGGTCTGGCTATAGGTAAAGGTAAAGGGACCCCTGACCATTAGGTCCAGTCGTGGCCGGACTCTGGGGTTGCGGCACTCATCTCACTTTATTGGCCAAGGGAGCCGGCGTACAGCTTCCGGGTCATGCAGCTAGCATGACTAAGCCGTTTCTGGCGAGTCAGAGCAGTGCACGGAAACGCCGTTTACCTTCCCGCCGGAGCGGTACCTATTTATCTACTTGCACTTTGAGGTGCTTTCCAACTGCTAGGTTGGCAGGAGCAGGGACTGAGCAACGGGAGCTTACCCTGTTGCGGGGATTCGAACCGCCGACCTTCTGATCGGCAAGTCCTAGGCTCTGTGGCTATGCTGTGCTCTAATTCTAAAGCTGTGGGGGACTGGCTATGATTACTTGGGTCCTAAGGAAAGGCATTCTGCACATGCTCAGGGACTTTTGTTTTGACAGAGGCCAGATATTTCAGGACTGTGATAGAAGTTCTGAAGCTGAGGTGTATACCTCAAATGCCGTTAACTGGTTATTGCTTTCCTGAATATGATGACCTGGTTGTTTTCAGTGCCAGCAATTAGGTTTTGGTTAGTTTTCTTCATTCAATTCATTTGTTTGGAAACTGTCTGGTAGCTGGGGCGGTTGCCTTGCATAGAGAAGGGTCCGGGTTCAGTCCCCAGTATCTCCAGGTAGGGGTTGGACAAACCTAGACCTGGAGGCCCAGCGTGCTGCTGCCACTGCTCATTGTAAGGGTAGCCATCTATACAGAGATGGATTGGACCCATGGTCTGACTGGTCTGACAAGGCAGCTTCCTGTGGTGTTGTGCAAATGTAAGGCTTCGGTGCTAATGGATTAAATTCCATTGAACACTGATGATGGTTTCTTCCAGTAAGCATGCTGAACAAATCACAGAGTGATAGAATGGTAGCATTGGAAGGGACCGCGAGGGTCATCTAGCCCAACCCTCTGGCATGCAAGAATCTTTCGCCCACCATGGGGCTCAAACCACAACCCAGAGATTAGGTGTCTCATCAACCCAAAATAAATCCACGCTGCAATCTTAGTTACATTTTGCTCAGTGAAAGTTCCACTCTTCCCAGTGGGCCTTACTATTAGGCACAAAGGGTTGTAGCCCTCAATCCAGCCGCAATCAGACTTGTGCGCACGAACCCTTCTCTCTCTCTTTTAAAGGCAGGTACTAAAACAAAAACACAGAGCCTAATCCTAAGCATCTTCAGTGCTCCATTTATGAAGAGTAACATCCTGTGGCCTTTTAATATGTGGTGGGTTTTTGTGGGGAGGGTGGTTATTGGGTTGTTGTTGTTATTTTGATTATATATTTTGCAGTTTCATAATTTGATTTTGTGAAGTGCCCTGAGACCTCCTGGCAGTCTAGGGCAGTTATATAAATTCAACAAATAAAACAGAACAAAATGAGGGGAAAGGTAGCAAAGGGGGATCCATGCAAGCCACAAACCCCAAAGAATCTTCTTCCTCGGTTAGTCAAACCACGCACCCCTTTAGTCTCTTCCCCACCCCGCTATAAACAAGAAGTAGCTGAGGGTGGCACTGAAAGTGTATTGAGAAGTCACGTCTCCTTGAGTTCCGCGGGCCTTCCCCCCCCCCCAAGTGGGCTGAGGCGGCTTGGAGCCCTGGAGGCTGCGGGGAGGGTTTGAGATGGCGGTCGTCCTAACACTCTTGTCTTCCCCCCTCCCCTTTCAGGACAGTCATTGCAACGTGACGCCCTTGTCCTTTCAGGTGCAGGCGCAGCTGCAGCTCGACAGCGCCGTGGCGCACGCGCACCACCACCTCCACCCGCACCTGGCCGCGCACGCGCCCTACATGATGTTCCCGGCGCCGCCTTTCGGGCTCCCTCTGGCCACGCTGGCCGCCGAGTCCGCCTCGGCCGCTTCGGTGGTGGCGGCGGCCGCGGCGGCCAAGACCACCAGCAAGAACTCCAGCATCGCGGACCTCAGACTCAAAGCCAAAAAGCACGCGGCCGCCCTGGGCCTGTGACTCTTCCTGCAGCCTCAGCCGCCGCCGCCGGGGCACGTTGCACTCCCAGCGCGCGCGTGCGCAGAAGACTGCCCGCCGCCTCTTCCTCCTCCCTCCGCGGCCAGCTCTCCTCTACTGAGGCCGACACGGAGCCGGAGGAAGGGCTTTGCCACCCCCCACTTTCTGTCTTGGTCCTGCGCGACTTAAAATGTGAAAGACGAAAGAAGCACGAGGCGTTCCCCGGAACGAAACAATTCTCTCTATATTATAGACCCAAGGCGATGAACAAATAAAAGGAACAATGTGGGTGTTTTTTTTCCGTTTTAAATGGAGGGAGGGGAAGAGCTCCCTTCTACTACTGCTAATAATATAATAAGAATACTAAGGAGGAGAAGAAAACGTAGAGCTTGCTCAGAAACTGGCGGGAAGATATATACTTATTTAAAAGAATTAGATGAAATAGACGCGCAGCTGGGAAGTTCACAGGTTTTGAAACTGACCTTTGTCTGCGAAGATCACTTTAATACGAGAAATTTGATAAGAGAGGCGGGCCTCCTTCCACGTTGCATCAGATACTTGAGTTTTAACAGCCACAGTCTGGAAAACGGAGATGAGAAGGAAAGAAGAATTTAAAAATTGGGGGTAGGGGCGGTGGGGGGGCGGTGGATTTTTTTATATATATAAAAAATGTGTGTGCGTGTGTGTGAAAGAGAGAGAAAGACAGACAGACAGACGGTTATTTCTCTGCCAATTTCCAATGGGAAAAGTGAGTGACCGGGACTCTTCTTCTACTAGTGGAGTTCCGGGTCTGCATGTATTTGTTTGCTTTATTTTTATTTGTTCTTGGCGTCCCTTCGGATCATTTGCACTTCACCTCGATCAGAACCACCATCACAAAAAGGAAAAAAAAAAAACCCCTACACAAAACGAAGCCAAGTCTCTGGATCCCCCAAGAGAGAGATTTGAACCCAAGGCCCCGATCCGGAGAAACCAGCCTTCTGACCTTATGCATAGCCTAAGCTCCTTGAAATCACTGCGGGGACAGGATTGTAGCCTCAAGTAAGCACTGAAGTTTACAATCCTCTCTGCAAGGGAAGATAAAACTCCCACTGAGCACAGGGGCTTACTTTCGAGTAAGCAGGCGCCCTATGACCCGCAGATTTCGGATTTTTCTCACCTCTCCAAAAGGCCCCCCCCCCAAAAAAAAACCCCAACAACCCCCGTTTTGGGCTCAGCAGTCGAGCTCGATGAGGTCTGGAGATTTCGAAAGGTTGGTGATGGCATTTTGGTTGGTCTTCATCGCAAAAAAAGCTATTACCACCCTGGTAGAATTTTGAATGCCTTCCACACTTAATGGACCATCTCGGCTGCTTCTATTTTCCAAGCCGAGCAGAGGAGACTCCACCTCGCATCAAAATCAATAGTCAGTCGCGACTGACATAAATTCTATTGATTTCGATGGAACTGATGCGCGACTAACTGTATCCGGATCGGGGCTTCCAGCTTTTTTAATTATTATTATTTAAGGGTGGGTGTAGAGGGGGAAAACACCACCACTATCTGATTTCCAACCCTAATAAGTAAGGAAACAAATAGCAGTTTGTTTTCTCCCTTCCCACCCCAAGATAAAGATTGTATTGCACCCACGAGCAGCCGCAATGCCACGTCCCAATAATGACATGGAAGTCTATGGAGCGCACGCATATATTTTTTTGAAAAGGATACAGGCCAAAGTGTTCTTTCGGGCAGCGATAGCTCGTGGCTTGACAGTTCTGTCCAAACTTCCCATCTGATTTCATAAAGGTGTACCCATTCCCGTAATCTTGTGATATTATATATCTATATATATTTTCCTTTCCGAAAGGCTTATATAGCTATTATCTGGGCTGGTGGAGGGGAGGGGGAAGGAGGAGGAACTACGGAGTAGCCGGGTACCTTCATCCACTCAAAGCCTTCCAGAGCTGAGGGCACTTTTTTTTTGCCAAGAAAATGGGGGGGGGGGGAGGGGGAAGAGGAGGAGGAAGAGGAAGAGGAAGAGGAGGAAGACCTCGTCGCAAGTCGAACTCTGCTAGGAACAGAGATTTGTAATTATTTGTTCTCCATGAAAACAGAAAAACAAAAAAAAGTTATTTATATTGACCGTATTTTTTTCTAGAGTATTTTAAGTTATTGAGGAGGAGGAGGAAAGAAGAAGGGGGTGGGGAGGGGGGGAAGGAGGAGAAAAGCCGGAGAAAAATATGCTGTTATAATTTCCATTACATGTTGTTGTCCGCACGATCTATTTTGTTCCACTCAGGTTTGCTCCGCTTTTGATTCATTCATTGTTGACGTCACGATTTTCAATAAGTGCCAAGTTATGAATTAAGACACTTTGCAATCTATTGAATGGAAAAAGAAAGAAAGAGAGAGTAAAGTTTTAGCTGATGGTTTCGCATAACTTCTGTTCGTGGTTCCAATTAAATCAGTAGTGCCATTCTACCTATCTTTATTTCCACCCTTTCTGCCCCCCTTCCTCCTTTGGATCTTTCTCTCTTTCTTTCTCTCTTTTCTCTGTGCGTGTTTAAATCCTCACGGAGTTTGCAGGTTTCTCTCTGCATATTTTAAAGGGCAAACTAATCTATCAAACACGAACGGCTTAGTAGTCCTTCATGCCTTTAGTCCCTTTTATTTCCATTCTAGAAATTTGGTTTAGTATACAGTTTGGTTTAGTATACAGTCACATCTGAATGCCTATATATATATAGACATTCAGATGAGAGATATATATATTTGAAGAGCGATGGGAATAATTATTTCACATCTCAATTTAGTCTTCATATAATCTAGAAGAGAGAGTACAATCCAGCGCACGTCTACTCAGAAGGAAATCCGACTGATTGCAATGAGGCTTACTCCCCAGTAACTGTGCCTAGAATTTTCAGTTTTTACCTGGGAGTAAATCCCATTGAATTCCGTGGGGTTTATCTCTGAGTAGGCAACCGTAGGATTTTTCGGTAAGCCTCTTAGACCACTCACGAGTTTCTCTCAGATGGCGCAATTGGGGCAAACGTGCAATAAAATAGGGCAGTTTTCGGATTAATAGAGAGGTATGAATCGGCGCAGTGGGGTGGGTTTACATTGCTCCTAATCTCACTGACCGTGCAGTCCTACACATGTCTACTCAGAAGTAAGCTTGAGGCCTCCGGACTTACTCATAAGTAAGTCTGAGGTAAGTTAAATGTGTATAGAACAGCAGCCTTAATGTACGAATAAAGGTTTCATTGAAATTTGCTCTGGGGCTGCTCTAAGCAGTACTTATTCTGTACCACCCTGAACTCACTTTCTGGGGAATAAGAAACCCCATTGGGCTCAATCACTGGCACTTGCTTTTGAGTAGAAACGGGCAACGGGATCGGGCCCTAAAATGTTTACCCTGAAATAATACCCACCGTATTAATTAAGACTTAACGAAATGCTAAATGTTGCCATTTAACTGGGACTAAGACACAATGAATTCAGTGGGAATTATTTCCAAGCAAAGAAACAAACACCGCTCGCAGCACCATGGATCCCTTAGGATGCGATCCTGCTCGCACGAGTTCTTGCAGTCATGCTCCCCACTGAGACCAACAGAGTCGATTTCCGAATAAACCGCATTTGGAGTGGATGGGTGCGATTTTAAGCCCGTTCCCTTAAAGTAGTGAAGTTTACTTCAGAACAATAAAGCCTGTCTGTTCCACTGACTTTTTTTTTTTGGTAGGCCGTCTAGCTTTCAGCCCTCCTTTGCGCACTTGCTCTTGAGTAGACATGCACAAGGACAAGTCCAACTTTCTCTTGGACCGTCCCGTCCATTGCACGTTTACTCCACAGGCTTCTGTGGGACTGACTTTCGAGTAAGCGCCCATAAGAGCACATCTTTCTCAGAGGGTCTTTCTAAATCTCAGCTGCCTTCGTTCCATTCCATAGCCCAGATCACAGAGCAGAGGAAACCAGCTTCGGGGTACAACTGAAGTCAAGGTCAGCCCGATCTTGCTTAAGCTGTGGAATACTTCCGAGTAGACACGTATGGGGTTTTGCACTGTGAATCCCAGGGAAACGTCTCTCCTGAAACCAGGAAGATTATCCTGGGAAGCGAGGCTCCCTTGGCGAGCCGCTTCTTAATTTTGAACTCAGCCTTTTAATGCCAGTGGTCTTCAATCGAAGCAAACCGGTTTGTCAATAAGGCTGTTAGCCTGATTATTCAATAAGCTCGTTATATATATATATATTATATATAATATTGCGGGTATCCACTAGAGCGGTCCACGCTCGATACGAACAATTGCATCAGGAGCTCCAATAATAAGAATGTTTTGGAACGCGCGCTACTGTTTTTAAAACCAAAACAGATCTACATCCATTATATAGATCTACATCTGCATCATAATATAGAAAGCCAAGAACGATTTGGAACGTGAGGGGCGCCGTGTAGACAGAAAACCCGCGCGCTAATCAGTCGGATTCCCTCGGATGTAGCTCTCGCCCGCCCGCGATTACTTAAACCAACTTGCGTCCCCCGGGGACAGCGCCGTCGTGAGAATGTTAAATGGGGGCGCAGAGGGGGTCTAGCCCTCGACCGGTTGTTCTTGGGGAAGGGGGCGGGGAGTTCTGCACGCTTTCCTGTTGTTGCTGGCGTGCTGGGTGGGTGTTCGTTTCAGGTTGCTTAAGAAAGAAAGAAAGAAAGAGAAAGAAAGAGAGAAAGAAAGAAAGAAAGAAAAGGAAATTTCCTGTGTTCCAGGGCTGTCAGAAGACCGATCAACTCCCCTGGCGCCTAACCTTCCCGGGAGGGGAAGACAAGAACCCCAGGAAGAGGTGGATTGACTGGAAAGGCGGGGAGGGACTGGGTGGGATCGTGGCCTCATCCATGGTAGCCAGGGTTATGTTGGGGGCGCAGGACCCTCACCTGTCACCATCCTCTGTCTGACTCTGTCTAGCAGATTCGGAATGAAATGTCTCAACATCAGTTGCTTTAAATTGCTTACTTTCTTTTGACCCCAAGGGCTCAGAAAAAAAAACCCAAAACATGTCAAAATCTTTCTACAATTTCTACTTTTAGTGAAGTATTTTTATTTATTTACTTGATGGGGGGGCAGCTCCCCTCCCCGACTGCTTTTCGGCTACACCCATCTGCCCAGCCTTGTCACAGCCTCAGTGACTTTTCTGCATTCTGATTTTGGAGCGGATTTTTAAATATAAAGTTTACGCATTAGGCTTGCCTGTCACTAACTCACAGAGAGCAAAAAAGAAAAAGAAAAGAATAAAGAAAAAGCCAAGCCCCTCTCTTTATAGTTAGGTAGAAGTCCATTTGCCATGCAGAGAGGGCGATCAAATTTCATTTCTCTCCCCTTGGTTCAGGGTACCGGCTGCTGGAAGGCCTTTCAGAGGTCAGCCTCGGAAGTCAAACGGTGCCTTCAGAGGTGGCGTTGAGTCCTCTGAGAAAGCAATCGGAAGCCTGCAAACTTTACTTGACAGCCAAAGCTGAAACACCCTTAGTTGGGGGCCCCCAAGTTAAAGTGCGCCCAAGTTAAAGGTGGTCTTGCTTTTCCATTCCATGAGCGCCGCAACCCCAGAGACGTCCGCGACTGGACCTAACGCTCAGGGGTCCCTTTACCTTTAAGCGCCGGCCGGATTGCAGCCCCCCCCCCCCCCGCCTGCTTACATGGCAATCCTAAATACATTTACACGACAGAGTAATTGGATCACAACTGATGATGGGGCTCCCTTCCAAAAAAATGGCCAGAGGAGGGGGAGGATGTCGGCCCCCCCCCAACCTATCCTGCACAAGACGCATCAGTGGCAAAACAGCCAAATGAGCCCGATCCTGCACTTTTTTCAGCGCGTGTCTACTCCCAAAACAAGGCTCATGATGGTGTTCAGTGGGTCTTGCACCCCAGGAAGCAACCGCAGTTAACACCGTACTGTTACAGCCCGCAATCCTGTATACACACATTTACCTTGGAATAAATATCACTTTTGGGTGCATAGGATCGCGCTGGCAATCTCCTGGATTTGAAGGCAGCGCACTTATATCCCCTTAAAAACCAATGAGACTTGGAGCTTTTTGCCTTTGAATGGATCGGGTCCATTTAACAGCTCGCTCCTTCCCTCCCGCAATTAATAGCGCCTCCGCGCAGCTGTTTTAGGGCGCCACTTGGAAGGGCTGTGCGCGAATGCTGGGAGACACTTCGATCCTCACTGTCCGCTTTCCAAAGGAAGGCACCGAAACCTGCGTTCACTGGAAGTCGATTCACACACCTAACACCTTAACTGTAGTGGAAGGAACATCCTTCTGTGAGCTGAAAACCTAATCCAGTCCGAGGCTGCGATGCTCTTCACGCTTACTTGGGAGTAAGCCCCATTAAAGATGGGTCTCCCTTCTCAGTGTTAACGTGCAAAGAGGTGCGCTGCGAGGCTGCAGTCCTTACACAGTCTTTACTTGGGAGTAAGTTCCAGTCAGATAAGTGGAGCATAAAAAAGCAGATTTTCTGCCCTCTCCCTTTCTCCAAATAAGGAGACCATGAAAGCAATATTAACGTGGAGGAAATGGAATTATGAAGCTATTGGAAAAGGAAATGAAATGAAATGGGGAGAACAAAAATAAAAACGAACCCCAAACAGTGTCAAGCTAGTGTCACTTTGACCTTTTCTAGAGATCCTGAAGTCAGAGAAGTTGAATTCACCTTAGGCAATTCCATTCAAACTGGTTTGAGGTTTGTAGCTTTTACCCTACCCTACCCTTGTTTGTTTGTTTATATGCCACCCGTCTGACTGGGTTTCCCCAGCCACTCTGGTCCACTCCCAACAAAATAGAGTAAAAAACACAATACAGCATCAAACACTAAAACGTTCCCAGAACAGGGTTGCCTTCAGATGTCTTCTAAAAGTCAGAGAGTTGTTTATTTCCTTGACATCTGATGGCAGGGCGTTCCACAGGGTGGGCACCACCACCGAGAAGGCCCTCTACCTGGTTCCCTGTAACCTCACAGTGAGGGAACCATCCAAAGGCCCTTGGAGCTGGACCTCAGTGTCCGGGCTGAACGATAGGGGTGGGTATATGGAGCCAAAGCCATTTAGGGCTCTAAAGGTCAGAACCAACACTTTGAATCGTTCTCGGAAACACATTTATTTATTAATTACTGCATTTATGCCCCACATTTCATCCCAAGGAGGTCAAGGGGGTGCGCATGGTTCTCAGCCTCAGTAATTAATTCCCACAACAACCCTGTGAGGTAGGTTTGGCTGAGAGGCAGTGACTTCCTCCCCCCCCTCCCCGGTCACCCAGCGAGCTTCATGGCTGAGTGGGGATTTGAACCATCATCTCCCAAGTTCCATTTGGACACTGTGACCACTACACTGCATTGCTCCAAGGGATTCCCATTGAAACCAAAGCTGGTTTGGGGGTCCAGTCTTACATAATAATCTACACTGGGGGTGGTGAAATCTCTGTGGTCCTCCAGACGTTGCTGGGCTCCAATTCTCCTGATCTCCACCAGCCAGCAGGTCCTCTGCTCAGGGCTGAAGGGCGCTGGAGAAGCTCACAGTGCATCCATGCAGAAGTCAAGGTTTGAACGATGGGGGCTTCTGTTGGCTTTACAGCCCCGGTTTGTAGCAAAATGGGTACTTGGAGGTCTTAACAAGGAGGCAGCAAAGTCCCAGAAGCTTATCTATGTCCCTGCTTTGAATGCTCCTGATTTAAGCCAAGATTATGGACCCTTTTTTTCCACTAATCTCGCCAGTTCTGATCTCATTTTGCAGTCTAATCTACAAGAGAGTGGTCCAAGTTGTCCTTTTGAGGTCTCCTTGATCCCCAACCTGATGGGCCTCTTAGGCAGGAAATTGGGAAACACATGGGTGTGTGGGTCTGTGTCTTGGTTTGCCCAGCCAGGAACTGGGTAGAAATTGTGCTTAAGCTTCAGGAGTTCATGACCTTTGCTCAAAGCAATTTAAGATGCGAGCTCTGTACAGAATCCATAACACCAGCAAAAGGAGACATCAGATATTTTACATGTAGAAATTTTACATGTAGAACTGGGTAGAAATTCAGACTGCAAGCCTCTCTCTGCAGTCTGGATTTGAACAGTTCAGCCTAAGGGTGACTTCCTGCACTGTTTGAGAGAACTAGACCCCAAAGCCTTAGTTTTATAGGCATCAGGTCCGGTTTTTAAGACAGACCTAAGGAGATTGCAGGGAAGGGGCTGGATTTCAACTGGAGAGACAAGTTCAGCCTCACCTCTGGAATTGTGCTTGGAAGAATTGGGATCCTAAAACGAAAGGTACCTAAAAATTAAAATAATGAGGACTAGTTACACTTAAACACATTTTAACTGATATTTTATACTTTGCATCCCTTCTACACACATACCCCACCCCACTAGATTCTTGCCCCCTCCTCTCTCTATTTTAGGGGTTCCTCTTCAATTTCATGCATAGAATCCGAGGGCTGTGGCTATTCTAGCACAGAAATGAAGGCAGACATCCACACCACAAACCTAAACTGGTTTTAACAATCAAAGCCTCTTTCCAGGAAACTCAGGGAACTGTAGTTTCTGTGAGGTGGATAGGCATCTCCATCACCCTTAGCAAACTACAGTTCCCATGATTCTTTGAGGGAAATTATGTGTGTTAAATATGTTGTATGAAATAGAAATGTATAGCGTGGAAGACTCTAGACACACAGATTAGCGAAAAGCAAAGACACCTAGTAGGAACTAGGCTGCACATGCTCCATCTCTCAGTTTTTTTCTTTCAGGAAAGTTAAGGGCCACAAGAGAAAGGCAAACATGAGACAGAGAAAAGAGTATTCAGATGGGCATCTTTTGAAGGCCTCTCCAGAGTTCTGCAATTGCCCTTCCAGACTCTCTATTTCACAAGGGTCGCTAGGGAGGCTGACAGCACTTTGGGTCAGTAAAAGTGCACGTTTTCTGCTAGAGAAATGTGATATTTGTGACCGGAAGCCAAAGCCTTGAACCTGGAAGGAAAACAAACCCTCCCATCCTAGGCATATTCCCTGGGAAACACATTGCAAGACATGGGCATCCATTAGCAGGAATGATTTTCCCAGTGAGGCTGCCATGCCGTTGGACTTCCAAGGAGGAAAGGAGTCTGATTGAACTCATACTGGAGGGACGCAGGTGGCGCTGTGGGTTAAACCACAGAGCCTAGGACTTGCCGATCAGAAGGTCGGTGGTTCGAATCCCCGCAACAGGGTGAGCTCCCGTTGCTCGGTCCCTGCTCCTGCCAACCTAGCAGTTCGAAAGCACATCAAAGTGCAAGTAGATAAATAGGTACCGCTCCGGTGGGAAGGTAAACGGCGTTTCCATGTGCTGCTCTGGTTCATCAGAAGCGGCTTAGTCATGCTGGCCACATGCTGGCCAATAAAGCGAGATGAGCGCCGCAACCCCAGAGTCGGCCATGACTGGACCTAATGGTCAGGGGTCCCTTTACCTTTACCTTTAAGCCCTACTGGGCTCAACGGGACTCAGTGGCTAAGTGAAGCTTGCACAGGATCCAGTTCAAAAAGGGTAAAGGATCAGACCCCCAAGTCACTTCCTCTGGAGTAATTCCACTCAAGTGAGCATTACTACAAGAGGAGTACAAGCTCTGGAGTGAGTTCCCGAAGTTAGGCTGTGGGGCAGTTTAGATCTTCCTGTCCTGTCCTTTTGCTTTATTAGGTATGAGAAGCCACCTGTTTGTCAGGAAACACATCCAGTCCTCAGTGGAGCAGAATGAGGAAAGCGCAGCAAGGTGGCATAAGCTATGAGAATTTCAAAGACAACAACAATTTTTAAAATGTTAATTTTTGGTTTGCCATCATTTTCCTCTGCATTTTCCTGGGACTGAGGAAACCTCCCCCCTCAACCACCATGGTGCTTACTTCTGCGCAAACATACTCCGGCTTAGCTTGTAAAAGAAATGTGAGTCAAACTTCCAAGCAAAGGCCTGGCACTCGGATTTTAAAAACACATTAGATGGAACTAGCAAGGGAATTGTAAAAGTTATATTTGCTCAGTTTGCACACACACGAACACACAGTGCTGGAGAAAACGCTCATAGTGCCAATGGAATGCTAGGTTCTGATATTAAAAAAAACCACAACCTGCACCAAACCAACAGCTTTCTCCAAATAAATTGATACCCAGCTAATTCAAAATTCCAGAAGACTCAGCTGATTGGTGATACATATGTATGTGAATGGGTACCTAGTATTATATATGAAAACTAACTAACGCTACATGCAGCTATTCTAATTCTACACTTTCATCCTAGGCAACTGCCTGGTACCCACCAAATGTATTCAACACCCGCTTCTTATCTGACATGTTTCCAATAAGACTCGCTTGAATACAGTAGTTGGTTCATATTCTTAACATTACTTGGAGGCTGTTGATATATGTAACTCACAAGATGATTGATGCACACAGTATGAATTTTAAATCTTTACAGTATGTTCAAGGTGCTCATTCTTCCTGTCTTCGAGATGATTGTAATAAAAAAATGAAAAATGTTCTTTTACCATAATGGGCAGAGGTGATTGGATGGCATAAGGGGATAATGCATTTTTTTTTTGCACGGGAATGGACAAGGCAGAAAATATTCTTAACACGAGAAATTGGGGAGACGAATAATATAAGCCTCTATCAAACACGTATCTAGTTTCATATTTTCTACAATGTCCTCATTTATATCAAGCTGCTCAAGACTTGTGAAATTCTGTGATGGATATTTTATGAACAAACTAAGTTATGTGCCATAGGTTGGTTTTTTCCCTTTTTTGTACAAAAGAGTTTAGCATAATATTTGCATGGGGTTGTTCTGGAACCTGATGCTGTAGACCCATTAAGAAAAGGCGATCAAATAAATTATATAGGCAGATGTAAATACCCATTCCTGATCACATGTCATTAGCAGGCATTCATGTAAATTCTTATTCTCTGAAAAAGTGATCCTACGTTTGGTACATTCTCTCATGTACAAAAGGCTCATTAAGGAATAAGTAAAATTGGGGAATTTGCATTTCTGGGAGATGCGAACGCCCACCAATTTTTCCTTTTCCTTTATTGTTTTTTCAGGAACGAGTCTTAAATGGAAACCAAATAAAATACATCACACTCTTTATCATTATGCAAACAGTGGATTATACCCTAAATCTCCTAAATCAACAAATCTGAGTTTTCCCTGTTCACTAACTTCAATGGGTCTGTTCTGAGTAGGAATAACATTGGACACAACCCCACATCTATAACATTACATATTTCAATTATGGGCTCACTTCTGCTTGAAGTGGACCTGAGGGTTTCTGGATGTTCCTACCTGCTTTGAGTGACAGATCCTTGCTGTGCCCAATATCAGAAGCTACTCTGGACAGTTTCATCACTTCTGAAAGTGGCTTGCTGTGTGGCATTTGGAAAAAGGTTCTTATGATGACACATAAGCACAAAGCCTTCTTGTGGGCACAGAACGAAGGTTGTGTAGTTATTTGCATCCCGCCCTTGTAAAATCATATTTTATGGTTATATTTTATAAATACCTTACTGTTTTACTCCCCATCTGGCCCATAAAATGTCCCTGAGTTCAATCACAATAAAAGCAGTGGAAAATACTGCTTAGAACCTCTCTTTCTTTCTTTCTTTCTTTCTTTCTTTCTTTCTTTCTTTCATATTTATTACAGTTTTTATTTATTTATTTACAGAAACACTCTGAGCATGTGCAGTTTCATATTTTAAAAAACTCACCTAAATCATAGCACCATCATGACTTACAGGAATACAACGGAGCTCGCCTCCCCTGCTTTAATGCTAAACACATTTACTCGGGAATAATAAGAACCATTTTGTTGTAGAAAAGGGTAATATATTTTAAAAGTAACAATAATAAAAAGAGCATCTGTAACTACGGACATGCCTGGCTGGCTGCTCCCTGACTACAAAACTTAAAAAAAAAAAAAAATAAGAAGAAGAAGGAAAGTTTCCTCTATGAGGAAAGATTGCAGTTTTTGGGACTTTTCATTTTAGAGAAAAGGCAAGTAAGAGGCAACATTATATAAGTTTATAAAATTGTGCATGGCACAAAGAAAGTGGATAGAGAAGAGTTTGTCTCCCCTCTACTTATACTAGAACTTGCAGACATCCAATTACTGTAAACTGAATGTTGGTAGGTCCATATTTCTTCATGAAATACGTGGTTAAACTATGGTACTCATGAGGCATTGGTGGCCACTAACTTGGACGGCTTTAAAAGAAGATCAGACAAATTCAAGGGGGTCAAGGCTATCGGGGGCAAAATGCGTCTGAATTCGAGTTGCCAGGAATTGCTTGGTGGGCTGTTGCACTTGTGTCCATCTTGCAGGCTTCCCAAAGGCATCTGGTCGGTCACTGTGATGCTGGGTCACAAGGGCCATTGACCTGATCCAGTAGGCTCATCTTATTTTCTTATATATTCAATGGTACCTCGGGTGGCGCTGTGGGTTAAACCACAGAGCCTAGGACTTGCCGATCAGAAGGTCAGCGGTTCAAATCCCCGCAATGGGGTGAGCTCCCGTTGCTTGGTCCCTGCTCCTGCCAACCTAGCAGTTCGAAAGCACGTCCAAGTGCAAGTAGATAAATAGGTACTGCTCTGGTGGGAAGGTAAACGGTGTTTCCGTGTGCTGCTCTTGTTCGCCAGAAGCGGCTTAGTCATGTTGGCCACATGACCCGGAAGCTGTATGCCGGCTTCATTGGCCAATAAAGCGAGATGAGCGCTGCAACCCCAGAGTTGGCCACGACTGGACCTAATGGTCAGGGGTCCCTTTACCTTTACCTCAGATTAAGAACTTAATTCATTCTGGAGGTCCATTCTTAACCTGAAACTGTTCTTAACCTGAGGTACCACTTTAGATAAGGGCGCCTCCTGCTGCCGCCGCGCCACCGGAGCATGATTTCTGTTCTCATCCTGAAGCAAAGTTCTTAACCCGAGGTACTATTTCTGGGTTAGCGGAGTCTGTAACCTGAAGCGTCTGTAACCCGAGGTACCACTATACACTCTTCATGACTTTGCTGCTTTATTTTTATTTTTTTTTAAAAAGGTACAGCTGATTTCTTAGCCTTGCAGATGGCAAATTCGTCCCCTTACCTTGTGCAAAATCACTTCAGGACTAACCTTGGCTCACAGAAGCCCTCTGTGTCATCTCTAAGTATAGTGTTGACCTTTTCCTTGGTTCCTTCTTCTTTTGCTGCGTTGGAATATCAGTTGGCAACGGAAACAGCTTGAATATGCACTACGCTTTAAAAAGCGCAGCATTACAACAGCCAGGTTCCTTTGCCAGATAATTAGGCCGTGACTCCAAAGATGCCTGCTAGGAAGTATCCCACCGAATTCAATCCAGAGAGACTTGCTTTCTGAGCATCCGCACCTAGGATTGAGGTTAGAAAGGTATCTTGGTGGGTGAAGATCGAGTTTAGGGCACAGGGGGACCCAAACGACATTGTATCACCCACATTGCAAAATATGAAAAAGAAGAGAAAAAGTAGATAAAGCCAGTAAGTAAAAATAAAATAAAAAGTAGATAAAGCCAGTCAGTAAAAATAATGGAATATACCTGTATCTAGCCATGTTAGGAGTGTAATCCTACACATGCTTACCTGGGAGTCAGTTTAATTGAATTACGAACTATTCACAGTGGATGTGTATAGCATTGCACTGTTTAATGTCCCATTCCAGGAGGATAACCTAAAAAAGGACCAGATTTCCTCCAAAATGATTCCTACACAGGAATATAACTCAGCAGATTGTCGCCCACATAACCTCCAGGTAAAGACCCTCCTTTGATTATGAAAGCACAACACATAAGGGAGGGCAGTGTATCGCCCCCTAAAAGGAAAGCCACCCCCAAGGAGATCTCTCCGGGCTTTTGGACTAAAATGAGATATCTAGATGAGGAGGAACTAGGTTTCAACCAGACAGAACATCCTCCGGAAGAGGCCTTACAAAACAAAGGTCCTATGACTACTAATGTGAGCATCTTACATCCACTGTCCGAAATCAACTGAATCCCTGGGCGGCTCCCCGTGTAAGGATACCACCGGAATGTCCTGTTGATTTCAATAGGAAATATGTGTGCTTTACATGAGAGGGGCCATAGCTCAGTGGAGGAGCATCGGCCTTGCATGCAGAAGGCCCCAGGTTCAATCCCTGTCACCTCCAGGTAGTGCTGGGAGAGAGACTCTGGTCTGAAACCCTGGAGAGCTTCTGCCAGTCAGTGTAGACAATACTGAGCTAAATGGACCAACGGTCTGACTTGATATAAGGCAGCTTTCTGTGTTTCCTCATCCCATTGTGAACAATGGGACTTCAAAGAGCTTGGAATTTGTTGGGAACATGGCCGTGATAAATATGGAAACATACAGTTTGCATCAAGGGCGCATTTTCATTAAAAAACCCAGAAGGTGTCAAGGAGATGATGTGGCATTTTAGCTTCACTAAAATAGACTTGTGTTCATGCAGGACCTCTTTTGAAGACTTTGGCCTGTCTTCTCTTCATGGCTTCTTAACGATATGGACACTTTTCATATGTGAGTGCAGACAATTGTCTCCATGGTCCCCATGAGCTGGGACTTTGATATGAAGGAAGGGTTTTACAGTAACACTCCTGCCTGCTGCAGTTTCTGTTGACCCCCCGCCCAACTCCAACCCCTACTGCTGCTATTTGCTCTAGGAAGGAGATGTCAATGGCAGTTTCCTTTCTGGTGTAAATATACAGGTGAAACTCGGAAAATTAGAATATTGTGGAAAAGTTCATTTATTTCAGTAATTCAACTTAAAAGGTGAAACTAATATATGAGATAGACTCATAACATGCAAAGCGAGATATGTCAAGCCTTTATTTGTTATAATTGTGAGGATCATGGCGTACAGCTGATGAAAACCCCAAATTAACAATCTCAGAAAATTAGAATATTAAATGAAATCAGCAAAACAAGGACTGCAAATAGAGCAATATTGGACCTCTGAGAAGTAGAAGCAAGCATATGTACTCAGTACTTGGTTTGGGCCCCTTTTGCATCAATTACTGCCTCAATGTGGCGTGGCATGGATGCTATCAGCCTGTGGCACTGCTGAGGTGTTATGGAAGACCAGGATGCTTCAATAGCAGCCTTCAGCTCTTCTGCATTGCTCGGTCTCATGTCTCTCATCTTTCTCTTGGCAATGCCCCACAGATTCTCTATGGGGTTCAGGTCAGGCAAGTTTGCTGGCCAATCAAGCACAGTAATCCCATGGGCACTGAACCAGGTTTTGGTACTTTTGGCAGTGTGGGCAGGTGCCAAAGTCCTGCTGGAAAATGAAGTCAGCATCTCCATAAAGCTCGTCTGCGGAAGGAAGCATGAAGTGCTCCAAAATCTCCTGGTAGACGGCTGTGTTAACCCTGGACTTAATGAAGTACAGTGGACCAACACCAGCTGATGACATGGCTCCCCAAATCAACACAGACTGTGGAAACTTCACACTGGACTTCAAGCATCTGGCATTGTGTGCCTCCCTATTCTTCCTCCAGACTCTGGGTTCTCGGTTTCCAAATGAGATGCAAAAGCTGCTCTCATCAGAAAAGAGATTTGGGGAGCCATGTTAGTTTCACCTTTTAAGTTGAATTACTGAAATAAATGAACTTTTCCACGATATTCTAATTTTCCAAGTTTCACCTGTAAGCCTGAGGGGAGGGTATAGTTGTCAGGAATGCAACAGGCCTCATGTGCTGAAGCTCCAAATTTGAAGTGTCCACTCCTCTCAGCTTCTATTTAAAAGGAGGGAAAACTCGACAGATTAAGTGCAGTTGTGTCTGGCCCCAAATACATTCTTATCCTACTGTGGACGCAGGTGATTCGCCTCCCCTCAAAAGGTACTGGATGATGTCAAAGATACAGTTCTTCTCAGTACGAGGAAAAACAATGAAGAACATGGTTTATACTGGATATTTCAGTGCACTACATCACCCCACCAGTTCTGGAGTGTGAAATAATCCTGTTCTGCAATCACCTAGTTAACGGGCACATTGTTGTTGCGTATTCAGCTTCCCATATCAGGAATCTGAAAATGTGTCACACTTAACCACACACACGCACAGCCCTGAAATTTCAGCCCTGGAAACAATTAGATTTAATTCGGAGAAGATAAATATAAGATTGCATGGTAAGCTGTTAATCAGAAAAAAAACACGTTTCCGCTTGAATGCACACTAAATCATTAACCTCTTAAGGGCTAGCGAGTCTGGCCATAAATAAAACCTTAATGGCTAAGTAATTGCAGGCACCTGCACAGGTTAGAACACAGGTCCTCCTTTCCTTCGAGGCCTTGATACCGGTTAGTTTAGAAAAGTATTAAGCGCCGCAGGTCTGTTGACGGAATTGCAGGATGGGCTGTATTAGAGGTCTCCAGTTCTGAAGCACCGGTGATTAATGTGGCCTGGCCAAACTTCACTCTAGACCAGGGATGAGGAACATTTGGCCCTCCAGAAATTTCCAACAACTCCCACCAGCCCTAGCCAGCATGTCTAACTGCCAGGGGTGATGGGAGTTGTGGTCTACAACATCTGTAGCGCACCATGTTGGCTATCCCTCTTTTAGGCTTTCTGTATCATAATCTGCCAATGTGTTTTTTCTTTCTTTCTTTTTTTTTTGGTATCATTAGTTAATAAAACTAGGACAAGCAGCCCAAACACCTGGGAGGCTGGGGAAGAGGAGTTATAACCTTTTGCGGCATTTTCCTTTTGATGCCACCAACCTTCTTTGGAGAAGAGATGAGGGAGCTAGCTGTGAGCTGTCTAGCCTGGTAGGAAGAGCCTCACTCACTCTGAACTGTACGTTAAGCCAGACTGTTGTGACCTCCTGGAGTAAAACAAAATTATAGTAATAGTAGCATGGGTTAGCTTGATATTTATTTCTTTACTAGCAGCCTCGTACCCAGCATTCCTTGGGAATTCTAAGAAACTAGAACATAATTTCAGTTTCAAAACTGGTGGTTAAAATTAGTGCATTTCTGAAATATTTAGTCCTCCATCTTGATTCAAAATGGTGTCCGATTGTACACAAAAACCTGGAAAAACTTAGAATTATATTTTTTATTATTTATTTATTTATGCATTTTACATATCTTAGTACATCGATTTTACAGTTGTCATTGTTTATCTTATAATTTAGAATGATCATAATGCAAAATTTGGTTATGATATCTCAGGCGTCCAAATTGCACAGTGTACAAACAGCTTTCCAAATTTAATCCTGGTTTTCATTTGTAATTTCCATGTGTTAAATCCAGATTATTTCATTTTAATCATGACCAATGTGAGAAAAAGCCTTCTCGTATGGATTGAGAACTCAAGTCTTTGTGGTGCAGTGGGTCAGTGCTTTTGGCTGTTAACCAGAAGGTTGCTGGATCAAGCCCAACCAGGGATGGCTGTGGGCAGGATTCCTGCGCTGCAGGGGGTTGGACTAGATTACCCTTGGGATCCCTTCCAAGTCTATAATTCTATGATTCTATTCAATGTTAGTTATACTCAGAGTAATCAATTGAAATCAATACACATTACTAACTTTGGTTTATGAATTTAACTAGGTCTACTCTGAATGTAACTTAATTGGATGCAAATGGAAAGTTGTAGTTTTGTGTGAGTTTGTGAGTCCTGTTGCACTACTTTTGAGAGTATACTGCATTATAATATATATATATATAGCACATGTTGTCCTCAGGACATCACTGGAACTAACCAAGGGTTACTAACCTCTCACACCAACCTCTCTCAACCTCTATACCATTGTGGTCAAAAGAGCCAGAGTAATGGAATGATTTGGTATATTCAGCAAAAAAACATACGTAGCACACTATGAAATACTTTTTTCTAATCTTACTGTTGTGTTCAGAGGGCCTGGAACCCCTAGGAATAAGGATCTGAGTGTTGATTACGCTTAACACATACAGATGTTTTCTAAGAGAATGGCAATGCCTTTCTATTTGTTTTCTTACACTATCTTTCCTCCATCGTGGAATTCATGGTGGCATAACAGTGGCTCCCACCTGATCACCCACTGAACCAGAACCATATTGTCTTAGCTGCAACAAGATGGTGGCCTCAGGCGCCTGAGGCCAATGCAATTTGCTTTCAACTGTTTTCAATATTATATTTTACGTGGTGGAGGGTGGATCATAATCATAATCACCCTATCCTGGGACCTACTGAAATAGGCTGAGAGTCGGTGGGCATTCCCCTCATGCAATGGGACTTCTCCTTCCTCTCCTCCTGCTCTGCAGTCCACAGATCTGCTCTTGAAGTTTGGGAGACTGCCTGGAGCAGATTTTGGAGCCATGTGGGAAGTTGTATGCAACCATGAGCTAGCCTTCCTTTCAGAATTTACAGCAACAGGATCTACCATGTCTTTTCTGTCTCCTTCTAAATTCCAAGGACCAGCCTGTGATGAATGCAAGGCATTCTGAAATCCTGGCCTGGATCTTGGAACGCATCTGCCCACAAACATTGCACCTACTACTTAACAGTAAGTAGAAAGACTCTCACCTTCTCCAGACCGAGCAAGGAGTATTTTTCTCTGTGTAACTTTGGTGGGAAGTCCTTTACGTGAAGTGAAGGGAGGGCTGGAAGAGGACCCTGGATTTCCATGTACTTAGTGGGGCCTTCCTCGTTTTATGGCTTTCTGGCTTGATTTTTAGCAGATGTCGCTGGTGGAGTTTTCTGTGAGAGGCAATCTAGAGAGGAACAGGGGTATTCTCTTTCAGGAGAGAGATTTTACACCCTGAACAGCTTAGTTCAGGTAAGTTAATGTCAGGAAAGAGACGTCTTTGAAATCTAAAGTTGTGAATATGCTGCTGAACTATATCCTCTGGAACTAGATAAAAGGGAAATGAATCTGGTCTCTTAGAGCAGTTATGGTGGCAAAACAACTGGTACTTTAATGTTGGAATGACAGATCAACACCTCCGATAGTACAATGGACTGAGCTTATAGTGCACATAGCATATAGTGGCAGAAAGGAAAGTATTTAGCCATTTGCTGTCTATATGAAAACTTGTTTGCAAAGCATGAGGATGTATTGTTCTGAGCTATCAAGGAGTCAGCTACAAACAGGTTGTGTTGGAGACCCATGGATGCCCTTTCCTCTCCCAAACCTTCCTCTCCCTTGTATTCTGCCTCCCCCCACCCCAATGTTCATGCATTTTGAGTGTTGTTTTGGAAAGAAAAACGTTTTCTCATACAAGAAAGTGTGCGTGCATATGTGTATGAGAAAAGGTTGTATTCAAAGTAATACTAAAAGCAAGTATTATAAAGCAGAAATGTATAAAGCAACTACAGTTATTTGTCTCTTTTATATCCTTTGTTTGTTGCGCAACAATATTGCATGTCATATCTATGAAAAAGCAAAATAAATAAATCAAGTCATTCCCTTCTAAGTTTACTTTGCCGTTGGTTCCTGGTAGGCTGCGTGTTCCACTGGGGGTGACTTGTTTTTAATAATGTGCATCTCTTGGAGCAAGTAGTTCTGGGTCAGAGACCAACCTTGCTGAGATGCTGTAGGAGTCATGAGGTGATATTGCCCAGTGTGGGAAGGAGTGTGTATGTGAAATTTTGTGTGTGTGTGTGTGTGTGAATTTTTGGCTTCACACAGGGCGCCATATTACCAAGGTATTCCCCTGCTTCTGGGACCCAGTGACACAAGCTGTAGGTTCTAATGCATGAAGTAAAAAATTTAACATCGCACCTACCACACCAAAATGAATACAATCAGCTGGGTGTCTTGAATCTTCTTGTCATGTGTAATGGTCCCAAGATACTCATACCCAGGAGGACTCCCCTGCTCAGCACCTGAGGGCCCCAGTCCTGCCAGTCCTGAGAGATTGGCTCCCCGTACGTTTCTGAGCACAATTCAAAGTGTTGGTGCTGACCTTCAAAGCCCTAAACGGCCTCGGTCCTGTATACCTGAAGGAGCATCTCCATCCCCATCGTTCAGCCCAGACACTGAGGTCCAGCGCTGAGGGCCTTCTGGCGGTTCCCTCATTGTGAGAAGTGAGGTTACAGGGAACCAGACAGAGGGCCTTCTCGGTAGTGGTGCCCACCCTGTGGAACGCCCTCCCATCAGATGTCAAGGAAATAAGCAGCTATCCTATTTTTAAAAGACATCTGAAGGCAGCCCTGTTTAGGGAAGTTTTTAATGTTTAATGCCTTATTGTTTTAACACTCGATTGGGAATTTTGATTTATGTGAAAATTGTTTTCCATCTGGTTGTGTATTTTTCTGATGTGGTTTATTTATTGTTTATGACTTTTGTAATTATGTAAATCTTGTCATGTTGTAAGCTGCCTTGAGTATTGTTTTTAACTGTGGAAAGGCGGCATACAAATAAAATGATGATGATGATGATTTCTTGTGTTGCATTACCAGTGATTAAGCACATTTATATACACACATATATTTTAAGCTGTAACAGATAGCTTAATCATTGCATATTGAAAGCCCAAGGTCCAAACACAAGAGATTTTGTAGACTCAAATGCGATAAAAAAAATATGGCAGCAAACTGTTGTGTAGAATGTCTTACATCTTTCCGATGATTCTGCCTCTGCACTTCTTCAGAGCTGACAGAATAGCGAACAAGAATGAAGCAACCTCTGTTGCCCTATGGGCAACACCATCAAATATGACAGACCCTGTGGGTAACATTATATATTGCTTTCTCTGACAACCTGGAGAAATATGGCTTTGTCAGTAGCAATAGGACAAAGGTTTTAGAAGAAGTAAAACATATTTTAAGGGCACATCAGTCCTCTGTGCTTGTAGCCTGCCTCTTCATAAGATCGGGGTGGGGTGGCGTAAGTATGAGAGTTCTTTCCTGCAAAGTCCATGGTGGGGGTCTAGGGTCAAATTAAGTCCTGCCCAACAAAACCCTTTTCAGGGGCTAAGATTATATTAAGGTTCAGAATGTGAAATCCCCATTGAGTGAGTGGTGCTGTAGCAGTTAAGGAACAAGTTTCGGACTCAATACTTTATGTCTTATATCTAGAATGTCCCCGGTCACTGGATGCTGCAGCAAACAGGAAGTAGTTATTGACATCACTTTAGGAGTTCATTCACCACTAGATCATGAGTGGAGAGTCTGCAAAACTCCATAAGTTATCACAGAAATCACAGAATCATACCGTAGAGTTGGAAGGGATCCTGAGGATCATCTGGTTCAACCCCCTACAATGCAGGGATATGCAGCTGTCCCATAGAGGAATCGTGTTATGTACTGAAGTTCACACCCTGGGCCAGCAGGGGGATACTGTAGATAGTTATGCAAATGAAGGACCGAAAGTGACGTTCAGTGATTGGATAGTTTGTATGCAAATGAAGGATCGAAAGTGACGTTCAGTGATTGGATAGTTTTAGAAAATGGCAGCAATTACATTGTTCTGGAGCTCTATATAAGCAGGCTGACTGAGCTCCTCAGTCAGTTCTGTTCCAGCTTACAAATAAAGAGCTGCTTTGGAAGAGTCGCTGTGTCGCCTGCTATGTCTACCCACAACTTAACAGATCGAACCTGCAATCTTGGTGTTATCAGCACCATGCTGATATAAAGCCTTAAATAGCTCAGGACCGCAATACCTCAAGGACCGTCTTTTCCCATATGAACCTACCCGGTCCCTGAGATCATCTTCTGAGGCCCTCCTTCGTGTGTCTCCTCCTCCAGAGGTCCAGAGGGTGGCAACACGAGAACGGGCCTTCTCTGCAGTGGCTCCCCATCTGTGGAATGCTCTCCCCAGGGAAGTTTGCCTGGCGCCTTCATTATACACCATTAGGCACCAGGCAAAAACGTTCCTTTTTTAACCAGGCCTTTGGTTGATCTTATTGACTTACAACACCCTTTTAGAATGTGGCTTTTTTGGGGGGGCTTTTAGAATGTGGCTTTTTTTTTGCTTTTGGTTTGATTTTATATGTTGTGGTCTTGTTGTGAACTGCCCTGAGACCTCCAGGTATAGGCCGGTGTATAAATTGAAATAATGATAATAATGCTCTAACCAACTGAGCTATCCAGTTGTTGGACTCCAGTCTCCATCATCCCCAGCCAACATGGTCAATGGTCAGGGATTATGGGAGGTGTAGTCCATCAACATCTGGAGGGCCCAGGTTCTCCATCCTTGGCCTAGACTTTCTCAGGATTGGTTTTCTCCGGTTAGCTTCCCTTCCCTTACTAGGCACATAAATTATTCCTTCCTGCTAGCTTTATCCATCCCCATCCAGTTTCGTGTCACTGGATATCAAAGGCCAATAGTGCATGACAAAAATGGAAGTGAAATGTAAGTCAGCCTTCCCCAGCTTGATACCCTCCGGCTCCAGATGTTTCGGATGTCCCTGCCCATCTACCTCAGTCGGCATAGTTAATAGTCAGGGATGATGGGAGCTGGAGTCCAGAACCTTTGGATGACACCAGATTAGAGAAAATTCCCGTAATGAATGGTTGCAGTCTAATTCAGAAGCCATGCACCATGCATGATGTCTGGGAATCATGGTCACTCTTATTGCTCATTTTCCACAGTCCCTGCTACATTTATTTATTTCCCATTCTTCCTTTTGGAAGAGGAGGGGAATAGACACAGAGCTTTTGGACAGTCACCCATATGGCCATTAGGTGGACCCAGACTTGCTTAGCTTCAGAAAGACTGCTGCATCATATAACCAGTGTTCCCCAAACTTGGGTCTCCAGCTGTTTTTGGACTACAACTCCCACCATCCCTAGCTAGCAGGACCGGTGGTCAGGGATATTGGGAACTGCAGTCCAACAACAGCTGGAGACGCCAGTTTGCTCTATATCATAGATCTAGATCTGGCCTGGACTCTGACCACTGTTTTACTTTTGCTGACAGCTGTGCTACTCTGCTAATGGGCACTGGTCTGAAAATCACCTGTCCAGCTAAGCACTTGCCATAGCACTGTATGCTGAATTTGAATATTTGAAATGTTTAGTTTCAGAAAGCACAGGACAAGAAAAAACGAGGCTTGAAACTAAAATAGGTGGCCTTGGAATTTATATGCATGTATCTGTAGTTAATAATTCGGAAATTCAGGAAACGTGCAGGGGTGGGGGTGGGGAAAGACTGTATTTTGAAATAAACAAATACCAGATTGACCACAACCCTGCAGCCTCATATCGGTTTGATACGGCTACTTAGGTTAAAGTGCCATTCTCACTTACATGCAGATTTCTTACGGCACAAACAAAATACATATTCCTTTCACATTCAATAAAAGGCCTTAAAAAGGGGAAATCAAATTGGAGGTTTGTTTAACATTGTTTGAGGGGGAAAAGAAAAGAAAAAGAACAGTTAGGGACATTTGGGCAAAGACTTGGAATAGGCAACAGGACTCAGGGGCTCCGAAAGGAAAATTAGAATTGACTGGGGAAAGTTTAGGGATACAGAGGCATGACTGACGGAGAGAGATGGGGAAGGCAGAAGGTATAAAAATCAGGAAGGCTGTTGGGCCATATATTTTGAGCTAGAAGGGCTTTCAAAGGCTTTGGGTCCCTGCTAGGCCTGCTAGGCTTGCCAGTTTTTTATTTTAAAAATTCTAGTCTCCCAGGCAGGGCCAATGTTTGCTAACATCACGGCACAATGAAAATATCAGATTCTATCTGTCTGACATTAACCCAGAAGCAGTGGTGGAGCTTCATGCTCTGGCACCAGGGGGCAGAGAGCAGACGGGGGCGGGACTGGCGCACGTCCTGGGGGCGGGGCATGCTGACTGCAGGGGCGTGGTGCCCAGCATGGGTGGGGGGGGCAGCTGCGATGGCACCCTATCGGGATCGCGCTGCCGGGGGCAGTGCGCTCCCCCCGCACTCCTCTTCCTCCCCCAGTGCCCGGAAGTAACTGCAAGGGCGCGGGTGGCGCTGTGGTGGAGACCACTGAGCCTTGGGCTTGCCGATCAGAAGGTCGGCAGTTTGAATCCCCGTGACGGGCTGCGCTCCCGTTGCTCGGTCCCTGCTCCTGCCAACCTAGCAGTTCGAAAGCATGTCAAGTGCAAGTAGATAAATAGGTACCACTCTGGCAGGAAGGTAAACGGCGTTTCCATGTGCTGCTCTGGTTTTGCCAGAAGCGGTTTAGTCATGCTGGCCACATGACCCGGAAAAACTGTTTGCGGACAAACATCGGCTCCCTCGGCCAGTAAAGCGAGATAAGCGCCGCAACCCCAGAGTCGTTCGCGACTGGACTTAACTGTCAGGGGTCCTTTACCTTTTTAACTGCACGGATGGCAGAGTTTTTGTCAATAGCATCTCTTAGAGTGGTGAATGGCACTATTTAGCGGGAAGAAGCTCCAATGAAAATCCTCGTTATTACATATTTTACATGGCAGTTTTTGTATATATTTTAAAATTTTGCATATGGATGTTTATGATGGCCTATATTTGTAATGCCTAATAAAGGTTTGCCAAAGGAAGGGAGAAAGGCCAATGTTTTAGTCCAGACCCAGCAGAGTCGGGAATGAACCTGATTCATGTAGTTATCTATCAATCAAGAGTTGAGCCAGGATGGGATAGTGGAACTGAGGTGGAATCAGGGTATAACTTAGGTAGAGTCTAGAACATTATAGGCGGAACCTGGCAGAATCTGGGGCCTTACTGTCTTTTCAGATTTTTGTACTGGTTACCTGATTGGTCAGGTTACCTGACTGCCTCATTGGTATACCTAGCTACTGATACTGCTCCAGACCAGCAATGCCAACTCTCACTTGCTTGCCCATGTTATTCTTAGAAGGTTACCAGAAGCAGCATCATTTGGCTAAAATGGATAGGGACTGGGGACTTCATTAGGAGCACCCTACAATTTCCCCACACTTGCGCTTTAGGGCATCGTGTCCCTTTGGAGGTACTTAAGAGGAATTAGAAAAAAAAGTATGGCTATTCCAAGACTGCCAGTATCCTGGTGATGAACAGCTCATCTCAGCTCTCAGCCTGGTTCTCATGCAACTCAAGTCAATTGAAAAACTATTTTCTTAGGCATTCATCAAAGTCCTAGACTGCATCCTTCCAGAAACACCATACAACTTTCTTGGTTGAGCTGACTTATAATAGGCCTGTGAAGCTTATTAAGCAAAGTGGTCCTTTGAGGGAAGTACTTTTTGTTATGCAAGGTACTCCTTCCTTCCTTCCTTCCTTCCTTCCTTCCTTCCTTCCTTCCTTCCTTCCTTCCTTCTGTGGCAGGAAAGGTAAGGGTGGCTGGCTGACTGGACCACTGATGACATTCTGCAGGCAAATATTTCTGTGGTGCTAACTCTGTTCAAGAACTGTCAGGACATATCAATTTGGTTCTGAGTGACATAAATGGCAAAAGGGGATACGAGACGGCTGGAAGAAACCGTTGAATCTTCAACGCACCGAGCGATAAGTGGTTAAAGTTGCACATCTGTAACAAGAGCTAAAAAGCTCTTGTGCTCAGGGAAGGATTTAAATGAATTTTCACTCATTCCAGGGAGAGAACCCAAGACATTTCGCTCCCAGTCTCTTCCACAAGCAGTTAGAAATCATTGCCTCTCTTCCAAGGCTCCTTAATACGTCCTTTTAGCTTTACCCTCCAGGTGTCCTTGTCTCTGTAAAGCTGCAGATTTTCAGGTTCCTATAGTGATTTCAGTGAAGAGATCCATTTTTTAGTTCCAGCTTATAGGCTTAGAAATCTATAAGGGACGTACCTACACAGAACAATTGCCCAAAGGAGAAAAAAGTAATATTCTGGCTTTTTTTCTTCTTTAAAAAGCTGAGACACCTGGGAGATCAATTATAGTTAAATCATAAACTTTGCAATGTTTCTTACTCTTTAGCTTCGAAGACTCTATTGCACTCACTCTCCTATTCAGCTTCCTGTGTTTCCTGTCATCTGTCGCTCCTGCTGGCTGAATAACCTTCCCACCCCCACTTCCGCCATAGATCTGGACTCACTCAAAAGTTGATCTGGCAGAAGTCACAAAGTCTTGGTGCATGGGATGTTTGGCTGAAAGTTCTGTTCGCATATCTGGCAATAGCGTTTCCAGGATTCTGTTGCAAAGAATCATTAAAAGGACGTGTGACCCATTGTGCTGTCCACACTGAAGGCACAGTTTTGTAAGCAAAGTGACATAATTACATTGTTACGGGTGGAAAAAAAGAGAGGTGGTAGAATTGAAAGTGGTGAAATATTTTTTAAAAATATTTTCGACGCATATAGCATTCCTCCTCACTGATTGTTCCACTATTTTTGTATTGCATAATTGGAAGTGATAATTGCTGCGGTATGTTAATATTCACATTTCCCCCCCTTGTAGTTTAACAAAAAGGCTCTGAATATCACTTGTATGCCAAAGCCCTGTGACCTGCGGTCCCCTAGTGGATAAATAAAGCACATGAGCAAGCAGATTTCGGTTCATGGGTTCAAATACGCCACAACTTTATTGGTTACAGATGTGAGTGGTTTCGCTCAGGCTTTGGGTGAAGCTGGACTATATCTCTACTCCTGCCCATCTGCTGGGAGTCCAACTAAGGGTAAACCACCAATAGGGGAGCCCTAAGATTTACATCAAATACGGGCACCCCAAGGGTCCCCGTTGGGGTAGTGGTATGGCCCTAGCCCATGTCCAGGCAGTATTCACACACCCGGATCCCTTTAACAGGATACCCTTGATGAGGAGCGGCAGGTGGAGGCTACAACCTCCCCTTTAACCAAACAAAGGCCTACTCAAAGCCTAACCTCACAAAGTTGTGACGAGTGGTACGAGGTAGGCGAAAATCAAATGGTGGAGCCAATTTGCCAAGAGGAAAAGTTGTGACGAGTGGTACGAGGTAGGTGAAAACCGAATGGTGGAGCCAGTTTGCCAAGTGGAAGAATTCCTGCCCGCTCCCAACAATATGGCAACCGACATTAGTCCATAGCAAGGTCGTAATGCATCAAAGCAGAAAAAAGAGGGTGAGGAAGGTGGGAGATCTGGTGAAGGGTGCGAGAGGACGGCCTCCCTGCTGCGCCAGAGTTTAAATTCCCCATGGACATGCCTCCATCGATGCTGATTGGACAGTGAGGCCAGCCCCTTTTTTAAATGTGTGTATTTTGTAAATAAAAGGAAACAGGTTTGCCATATAATGGACCAACTAATAAAGATATAAGATAGAAAGGATTTTTTAAAAAATACAGCTGGCATGTATATGAAGTCACATGGGAGATGGTATAGTCTGGTACTTTAGAGACTGAGTTTAGTCTTGATCAGTAAAGTCCTGGTTCAACTTACCTGAGACATGATTACGTGGCCTTAAGACAGTGCCAGATTGAGGGCAATGGGGATGGTTCCCCTGCTCAGGGCACAGAGCTGAGGAGGAGCAAAACTGAGAAGATCCATAATTGAGAAGATCCCTTTGGGGGTGCCAATTTTTGGCTTTGCTCAAGGTGCCATATGACCAAAGATTATCAAAGCCTGTCCCTGCTTTAGAAAGCCATTATCTCTCAGTCTCAGATTACTGGCAATATGGCGACAGCAATACTGATTTGCTTTACCGGGTTGTCGTAAGGATGATTGAGATCATATTGTCGGGCTTTGAACATCCTATAGCGGTAGGTAAATATTGTGTTGGATCCAAAGGTTCCCTTCCTTCCATGGGAGAATATCTTCTGATGGAGGAAGGCACCTTTCACTGGAGGGCGCCTTGGAATTTGACCCAGTAAGTGTCATGTTATGGTTCATTTATATACCAAAGGCCTCCAAAGGAGGGAACAACATATTAATACAATATGAATTTCATAAATACAATGAATCAATCAAAACACAATATTAAATAGTAGAATCAACAAATACCCACCAAACTTGCTTTTGGAAATACAGAGGAAGATCTACACAATGAATAATTGTAAAGAAAGACAAACGGTCATAGTAAATAACATTTCAAGTTTCTGCGGGTGAGAGTGAGAAAACTTTTGGATTTCAGACAATGGAAGTGCAAGTCACAATAGGTTGTGGAGAAACCTGCTGATGCGATTAAAATGGACTGAAGTTATGGTATATACTCTGTTAAAGCCAACTTTGCCTATGTATATGCATTTAGGGTGATAAATGAAAAGAAAAGAAAAGATAAGCAAGCAGGCAATGCACGTGTTGGGAAATTGTCTAAGGAAAGGTACCTGAAAAGAGAGATGCTTGGAAAATCCACAAATAACCATTGGAAAAACACAACAGGATGCATCAAAAAGGCATTCAAGATTTCAAAGCAAAGCCTGGCTTTGCATTCGGTGTGTTATTGTTCAAATGGTTAATTTGAATTTACATCAGTTTTACACTACACGAAATGCATTGTCTCAGTTACTGCAGGGAAGCTGTTGAGTTGCTCTCTGGTAAGAAATGCCTTCACCCGAGAATGACTTTGGAAAAGAAATACTTATTAGTAGGCCAGTTGTCCTGGAGGCTTCATAAAACGTAATTGTGATTAAGCAGAGCTTGTGGAGCCGCCATAGGAGTTATGACCAATAATAATGTATTGACATTTATGTGGGCATGTTTCCGCAGCCCCCGAGTGCTTTAAGTGTTGCTATTATAGTCGCCAATGGTTTTACGTTCAGGGGAGTGCTTGGCGGTAAGGGCGGGGGGGTCTGCTGCATAACTAAGTGTAACCAGAATATTATGTGCCACCATAAAATTAAAATGGCTGAACATATGTTAGGATTCTGTCCATTTGTCTCCTGAGGAATGCCTGGCCCTGGTGGTAAATAAACCGACAAGCATGAAAAAGAGGAGCTAGAACAGGGACCATTTTGCTCGTGTTCTGAGTTGTCACAAGCCCATGTCTCACTGCAGAGACATAGCTAGTCTGCTTTCAAGCCTCGTTCGTTTCAGTGAGAGAGTCAAGAACATGCCCAAATCTCACTGTTGAACTCCATGGGGTTTTCTTTGCATACCATTGGCTGGCTGGTTTCCTGCCTCCACTTAAGTGGCCAGAATACTTTACTTCCAACCACTGCAATGTTCTAAGGCACATACTGTTGCATCAGAAAAAAACACCTGGCAATGCATTTTAAATGCTCCTAATCGCGTGTTTTTACGCAACAAGGTTTTATTGCATTCTTCACATTATATCAATATTGTAGCTTTCCGTGCAATCTGATTTAAGTCTGCTTTTAAACAGCCCCCCGCAATGTTTTCAATCATGTGAAAAGCTGATTATGTTTATTTTACCATTCTTTCCTTTCTCCCCGCCCCCCCGCTATTTTTTTTTTAAGCACTTTGTAATAATGGAGCCGCTATTAGATGATATCATTGATAAACTTGCTAGTTATGAAGGACCTAAAACCTGAAATGATTCTGGTTCTTTCCAAGTTTATCCCTATGGCACCATCATGTAAGCATACATATGGGACAGTAAAAATGGAAGACGACACATTAAATGACATTATTATAAAATGCAATACTCTTGGAATGATCCCTTATTAAATTAGTCTCTATGATCTGAGATGAATTTCCCCGATCCCTAATCCATCACTGGAGAAATATTAAAAGATAGGTCTCAACTGGTATTAGAATCGCACTCAGTCTCTACTTTCATTATTTTGAATTAGGGTGCTACTAGGGGAAAGCCTCTTAATGAGGATTAGAGTGATTCACTGGCCTTCTTTAGGATTTTGACAAGTAAAATATTAACTCTTCAGTCACAGCTGTCTGAATTAAAATACTTGGCAGCCACAGATGCACAAATTAAATTGGCCTTTATGTTTCCATATTGCTGACCTCCTTAGAGGGGGGAAAACATCAAACTCACCAATAACAGAAAAAAAGAAGAAAAGCTACAGGATGGAAGAAAAATATATTTATTAAAGGATTTATTTTGGAAAAAGATATCGTGTCATTTTTAAACATAGTTGAACAAATATAAAACCCTTTGTTTAATTGTGCGTCCCATACAACTGCAGTGACAGATTAGCTGCAAACAATTTTCTACAAGAAATCAGGCAATAAAATGGTAAGTGAAGTTCTCGTAGGGATTTTTTCGTGTAAATCACCATAAAATATATTTATGTGACCAATATTAGGGCAATCAAAAGCAAATCTTAAAAACAACACAGATTAACACAAAACAGACTTTGGCTGCTTTCGTTATAAATACGTCTAAAGATTCGGAATGAAGAAAATCGATCCTATTTGATAAAAAAATATTGTACTTTGTAAAGGGTTGTTGAGTTTCAATTAGTCCAAATTAGGAACTCGGTTGAGTGTATGTCAATTATAATATATGCTCTTTTAGGGAAACTTGCAGCATGTAGCAGAGAATCAAGAGACAAAAATATATTCACTCAACCCCTTCTCCAAAGTCAAAACTAAAAATGTTATGATTTATCATTACACATTGGTTTATTTTATCTTTGTATAGTCACCTCTAACATCTTTCTCTCTTCTGTAATGATTACCCATTGATCTGAACTCATGACTGGTTGAAGCCACCTTTGAGACAGACATTGATGAATGCATTTTAGCCATTTTCCCTTTCGGTTCCAATACTCTGATGAACTCATAAAATGTGTGGCTAAAACTGCAGAGGTGCGACTTGAAGGTTTTTTGTGTGTGTGACTGTTACCTCCCTCCCACCCAATACTTCTGTTAAGGGTTGATTGTCCGTTTCTCAGGAGAATTTTATCTCACGCTTAGGAAGTGCTTCCCTTTAAAAACATTTGCCTTATTAACTTTATTGTTTTCATCTTAATTCCTGGTAACACATACCTTTGTTTACTTGGCCCCGAGTTTAATGACGGAGGCACCTGTCAAACCGGTGGTATTTAAGGCACCTGGAATAAAAGAATATGTCATTATGTTTTCATTATTATGAGGGTGTTTCAGAACGTAATGGCAAAACGGCTGCCCACTTTTGGTGCTGAAAGCTGCCATTACTTTCCAAAACACCTTCGTACATTTGTGACTAGACGGCAGGTGATATATAGGAACATCCACAATAACTGAAAAACCTGTTCATTGTTTTGTGTTTATTAATTTATTGGAGGGATTTTAAAACCAGGCACATAAGGCTTTTGTTTCTAACAGCATATTTGACAGTTTGATAATTCCCCACCCCCACCCCAAGGCAGAAATGAAGAATTCCTAGAAGGCAATATCATAAATGATATTGACCATTTATATGTGTAAAATGCCACTCTTCCTTCAAAGAACTAAGATAGATACAGATATTTCCTTCCCACCTGCTACTGTATCTTCATAACACTAGTCTCCTGGATAGGCAATTTAGTTATTCACTTTAAAATGTTTAAACTGCCCTTGAACCCCCCCAAAGACTTTAGGGTGATATATCAAGAAACTTAAAATTACAAAAACCTTGGGTGGTATCCAATGAAGTAGTCCATTTGCACAAGGATTTCCATTTGTGCAACAGAATGTTCCCTTTCCTCTCCCTGGGTAGCCCTTGTGCGCTTCCCAAATCTGCTCTGGAGGATTGGAGGAACACTGGGGAGATGAGTTGCCACATTCACACCACACAGCTAAAGCACTAAAATACTACTTTAAACAGTCATGGCTTCCCCCAAAGAATTCTGGGAGCTGTAGTTTGTTTGTTAAGAGTCCTGACAGAGGTAAAGAGACACCTGTTCTCCTCACACAGCTACAATTCCCAGAGTTCACTGGGAAGAGGGTTTGATTGTTAAACCGCCTTGGGAATCGTTGCTTCATGAGGGGAATAGGTGCCTCCTTCCAACGCTCAGTATGCTTAACAAACTACATCTCCCACGATACATCTCCCAGGAATGTGAATGAGGCCTAAGATGGTCTTCCGACAATGGACATGCCCCCCCATCCTCTCTTTTTGAAGAACAAGGTGGGCACAGCTATTTGCATGGTTGGGACACTCCTTTATGAAGGCTGAATATGCAAAGCTGGCACAGCTACCTCTGCCGCTGCAGGATCTGATTTCTTTCCGCAGGGCCTGTAAGACAGAGTTGTTCTGCCTGGCCTTTGGCTTGGAATCAACTTGATCCCCTTCCCCTCTTTTCTTTTTCCTTTCTCCTTCTGTGATGGAACTCCTGTTTGGGGACTTCCCTGGCTATTTTCTGGCCCATGTAGGGCCAGTCTGGATAGGTGGCCTTGGTGAAGATTTGACATTTTCATCCCCAAAAAGTTTTTGATTTGAGTTTCTACTGAAATGAGGCTGCATTTTAATGTTGTATTTTAATCTTGTTTTTAAGTTGTATTTTAATCAATTGTTTTTATACCTGGTGTTAGCCGCCCTGAGCCCGGTCTTGGCTGGGGAGGGCGGGGTATAAATAAATTGTATTATTATTGTTATTGTTGTTGTTGTTAGGACAAATTTCAGCGTTGTTAAGTGTTTCTCAGTTCTGCAATTGAACAGGCTGAAAGGTTTGCTGGCCCAATAGCTGGTCAGTACTTGGGGCTGCTTTGAGCGATCATTGATCAATTCCTTCAATGACAGGAAATGCTTCATGTACACCGTCACTGGGCATGAAATGCCGTGTGCATAGTAGGGCCTTTGCAGGAAAGTCAGAGCATTGATGTGAACCTTGATGCTGCTGGACTGGGGTGATTGTCCAGAGATACTCTAAACCTTGACATATGCACAGTTGGAATGGTAAATGGAGAAGTTTGGGTTGATGAGCCAACATGTGCCACATCCTATGCGCGCAGGAAGCAGTGTGTTAGTTGCAATCTGCACTGTACAGTTTCTAGCTTAATGCCAACCATTAAGCAGATGGCTCTATGGCCTCTGAAAGGTCTTTAGGATGATGCCTGAGTCATTTCTAGATCTGTTCCTCCCATGCTCAGGGTTACTCTGGGTCTTCCTCAGCAGAAAAGCAGGGATATTAAAAACGAAGAATACTGCCTCCAATGCTTGTGGAATTTTTGCTTCTGCAAAACTGGAAATGCAACTATTATTATAAACATCTCCCCCCACATAAGAGCAAATCCTCCAAATAATAAAGAAGCTTGAAGTTCAATCAATCAAGGTGTCGTCCTGTATTTCGTGTGTTCCCATAGCAGATACAAAAATTAATATTTTATTTCTCTTTGGCAACCCTGCTTTGTTAAGGGAAAAAAAAAATCAATGTATCAGTTCCAAACATTTTAGTAGTGTCTTGTTTGAAAAACAAGCACCAATTGTCAAGAACTTGTTGCATAGGCTGAATATTCATCTACTGCTGTGAACCTAATATTTGCCCTGTAGAATTCTATGCTTTCAAAGTGTTTTTCATTTTAACTAGAATTCTGACTCCCTGCTAAATTCTCTTTCCATTACTGTCTTGACCATTTAGGAAAAAACGTTAACTATTTAATTCAGATGGCTTCTATTTTTAATCCCCATTCCGGCGCCACAAGGACAATGCTTCATGCTCTCCCTTGTTTGCTAAAACATTGGAAGACACCCGAAGAAGTGTGGCATTATGCAGACGGATCACCTGCACGCCAGGGTCCGTATGTGAAACAGTTCTGTAGAGAACTACTTAATGCATCTTTTCTAGAATTAAATGTGCATGGATAGCTGCCACAGGGCAAGGCAGAAGGTGGTTTAATTTCTTTTTTAGAACACATTAGTAGAACTCGATAAAGGGTCAAGTAATTTCATCCAAGTTGCCACTAGTTAGCTAAAAGAAAATGACAGTACTTGAAGCTGACACTGTTACATTTCCACAAATATATTTTATAAAATAGGAGTTTAAAATTTCATTTTTTTCCCCGTGCAGCAAGAATGATTGCCCGAGGAATACGTCTTAGCTTTAAAAGATTACCTCGCCTGTAGCTAAATAGGGCATTTTGATTAATATTTGCTATTTTGTAAGTGAGGCTGAGATCTGAAATGAGATGGTTACTTTTTAGACAGGAGTGACTTTGGTTCTAAGGCTCACTTAGTTTCCAGGGAGGCTGCACTGGGAGTAATTTCAGCGAATTGTAAGCGGACAGTAACTCCGCAGGGAGCTCTGGCAATCATGGCGGAAACAATGTTTACATCGATCAGCTGTCATGGTGATTTATGGCTTCATTTTGCTGTAATGGAGAATTAGTGGAAAGATTATCAGGGACTCAACACTTTGGCTTGTTACCCATGTCCAGACGAGCAATTTGTCTCCCTGAAGCAGTGAAATACTTGTGACAGCTCCAACACTTGCCCTAATTCAATCAAGAGAAAATGTTGGAATTAATTTGTTACAAGAAAATTTAAATATGTTCAGCAAACAGTAACCGCAGAGCAGAAAGCTGATTTATTGTGCTCGGCAAGATATCGATCCACTTCGATCCAGCCCATGTTGAGGTTTTAATGTGTAATAATTTCCAATTTAAAGCTCCTTTTCAAGATCACGGGTTTAAAGAGAGGGCACGCAAGGTCTCAAGACCTGATTAGGAGCCTGTTGCAATGGCTTTGTCAAAAGCCTGTTTGAATGTAAATTCATAGTTATCTTTTGCACTATCTTTAATATTCTTGACATGGATTTTATTGTGTGTCAAACCTCAGGCCAGCTGCCTGCCACAACCATTAATGAAACATCTTAGGAAATAAATCTCAGCCTTTATACAATATTTTTAAAAACCTGAAGCATTAGATGTCACCAAGGAAGGCTTCACAGCCAGCTATTTTGCTCCGTAAACCATCAGACAGACAGCAGTTTTTCAGCTTGCTCACACAATTAGATTGAATTATTGTGTAAATGCTATAAGCCTAAATTCAAGAGAGTCTGCATGATCATTTTTTTTTTAAGGTGCATATACAAATCTGTTCTCTTTTCAGACACTTGAGCAGCTTTTGCTGTATATAGCTTTGCACTGGAGAAAAAATAAGGTTCTAGATATCAAAATGATCTTTGTAAGTATACATTTCACTAAAGCACGTGACACATATTACCCTTCCCCCCTCACTTTGGGAGAAAAGGGATGGCAATGGGAGACGCTGATCTGCTGTTGTCTTCTGCTTCATTTCACATCTGACCAAGACATTTGATAGCTCTTATTTCCACCCACAGTTCCAACTTTCACTGGGACAAATTATGCTAAGGGTGTCTGGTTGTATAAAAGATGGATGTAACATCTCTGTGAGCTCAGCTCGTCATTCAAACAAAACAACCATGAGGCAAAGGAAGATTTGCTGGTGTCGGGTCCCTAAATGTCAGTGAATCTGTACAGTAACACCCTATATATCTTTAGTTGTAACTCTTCCATAACATATATTTTTTAATATCAGTGACTACGATCAGAGAGCAATCCTGTACAACCTAATCAATAAAAAGCAGTCTTGTATCATAGGTGGTAGAGGCTGGAGGGTACATTGTTCTCCACGTAAAAGCACTTAGATGTAGGCCCTTATCTTCATTTGGTGCTTCTGTTGGCAAACAGCTACTGAACACTTAAGGTCTACTCATTTATGCAATGCCTATGTCTTAAAAAGAAACTTTTAGCATTACCACATATTCTGCATAATGTCAGTAACTCATCTATCTATCTATCATCCATCTATCTATCTATCTATCTATCATCTATCTATCTATCTATCTCTCTATCTATCTATCTATCTCTATCTCTATCTCTATCTCTATCTCTATCTCTATCTCTATCTCTATCTATCATCTATATCTATCTATCTGTCTATCTATCTATCTATCTATCTATCTATCTATCTATCATCTATCTATCTATCTATATCTATCTATCTCTATCATCTATCTATCTGTCTAATCTACCAACCAACCAACCAACCAACCAACCAACCAACCAACCGTCTGTCTATAACTATCTATATCTATCTACCTACCTACCTACCTACCTACCAACCAACCAACCAACCAACCGTCTGTCTGTCTATCTATCTCTATCTATCTATCTATCTATCTATCTATCTATCTATCTATCTATCTTGTCTCTGCATCCTGCAATTTCCTGCATCTTCTGGAAATACCCTCTTGATTATCTGCCCCCCAAATCCATAGGATGGATTCATAAAGAAGCATGTGCAAGTGCTTAGTGGTAGAGTATCTAGCTTGGGTGCAGAAGGTCTCAGGCTCAGTCCACAGCAGGGTCTCCCAAACTTGGGTCTCCAGCTGCTTTTGGACTACAACTCTCATCATCCCTAGCTAAGCAGGACCAGTGGTCAGGGATGATGGGAGCTGTAATCCAAAATCAGCTGGAGACCCAAGTTTGGGAAACCCCGATCTACAGCATCTACAGGCAGGGTTGGGAGAGACTTCTGCCTGAGACATTGGACAGCTGCTGCCAGTCAGTGAAGACAGTACTGAGTTAGATGGACCAATGTTCTGACTCAGTGTGAGGCAGCTCCATATGTTCCTTCTGCTAGAGACTTGAGAAAGTCCAAGGCTGAGTGCAACAATACTTTATTTTTTGAGGTTTTCTTGAGTTAAGCTGGCATAGGAAAAGTATAAACTTCACGGATCTTTTCAGTGATTTGTTAACTGGTGATTGATGTGAATTACTGTGACGGACACTGAAGGCTGATAGTGTAAGTTTCAGAATGTTCCTCAGCATGCTAACTCCTGTCTAGGAACTGTGATCTTGATCTAATATCCTTCTCATTTCGAACCACAAAGAGCACTATTCTTAGCTTCACAGAAATGGTGTTGTCTATTATTGGAAAGGCATTTTTAGTAGATTTAAAATCTGCTGTTTGTTGTGAGGAGATCGGCCTAGTCTTAGATGGTGCTGGATGTGAAGTAACCACGTCACTAACTTTGAAACTGCTTGTCATATTTATATCTGGGAATTGTTGCCTGTTTTCCATTTCCTCAGTGACTTGGGAAGTTCCAGAGGCAGTGTGACCTGGATTTGGAATTCTTTTAAAAGCAAGACAGAAGGAGCGCCAGGAGACTTCAGGGGATGCTGCTCATTTGTAACATTCCCTTTACAGGGAAATATACTGGTGAGGAGAGGGAAGCAACAGGAATGAAATCTGCTACATCAGATGCCCAGAGAGAGCATGTAACACAAAGTACTTTCAGCTAGGGATGGGGGATAAATTAGATTCAGTTCCCATTTATAGATGAATCTACCAAATTCTCACTTTTCGAAACAATACGCAAACTGAAACACAGACATCCTTTGAAATCCACGCTTCTCTGAACTTTGCAGGGCAGTTCTCCACCCAAGTAATGTGCACAAAAATGCATATACTAGGGGAAAATGTGCATAAAAATGCATATAATAGTGAAAATAATGTAGGAAATGCATTATGTTAGGGGAAATTTCTTGCATATATTTGTCAAAACTGCTTATGTGGCTCGGGCAACTCAGCAAGATCAGTGAGGTATAAATAATAAAATTATTATTGTGTTCATTGGGGGAATTTCACCCTGAAACACTGAAAAAATTCCATGAATATTTAACAATAAATAAATTGTAAATTGTGGCAGAAATATGGAGAACTGAATTAGACGATGGAAAAATGAGAAGTGAAATTGGCAGGCTTGTCATTCCCTACTTACAGCTTTCTCTTGACTTCTTTCCATCTCTCCAACTGGCAAAATTTCATTCTTCCAGTTTAAAGTTCAGTTTGCCCCATTTCCACATCCATCTGAAAAATGGATTTTAAGTTCAAATGAAAGTTCAAATGAAAAGTTGTCCATAATCTTGTGAACATTTCCCAAAATCAAGTAAACTTTTTTTGGTATAAAATTTTGCTTAATATGTGCATTTTTACCAGCAGGTTCCCTTAATATAGTGCCATTTGGTATGTTTCCTCTGTATATGATTTTTCAATTTTTATTTTTTTTTTACATTTTGTTTGTTGGAGAATTACATTACAAAATTCAGAGAGTGTGATTTTGGAAGAATAGCTCCATCCTGGTTCATATACTGGTTCAAGAAGAGTGAATTTGGTACATTCATGGATTCCTCTCCCATCTCTATGAGGTTCAAATCTTTAATCAGCTATGTAGCTCACTGGGTGAGCCTCCGGCCTCACTACAGAGGTGTTTTTCAGGAGGGGGAGAATAAAAGGGGTGGGGGAGAATCTTTCATTTTGTTAGCTGCCAGAAGTGACTAGTGTAGAGGGGTGGTGCTATGGACCTGGTCTGGTGAGGGGTCAGGGTGGTGCTGAGATCAGTGTTGTTCGCCAATGGAACTAATTTAGTACTCTCGCTACTGCATGCAAACCACACTGACCTTGCCACTTTTCTTGGTACTGTGATGCAGCCGCCAGGAGGCCAGGTCCAGGGCATCACCCCTGAAAGCATTTGTACTGGGGAGTTGGGATATAAATAGTTTAAATAAATAATTAAAGCCCACACTTTGTTGAAAGGCAATCACACTTTTTAAAGGCTGACTCGCTTTTCTCTCCCTAGTCCTCGAAAGCTTCGCTCATCTTCCAAGTTCCTCTAAGTGTTTAGAACTGACTGCATTGGAGTGCTGCCACATACTGTAGGATGCTCGGGTCTCCTACAGAGCCAAATGTGGTGCAGAGTGCTGGACCAAGACCTGGGAGAACAGGGTTCGAATCTCCCACTCAGCCATGAAGCTCAGGGGGCAACCTTGGGCCAGCTGCTATCTCTTAACTTAACCTACCTCACAGGGTGTCAGGGAATCCTATGTCTCCCACGGTGGGCAGCCAAGAAGCAGATAAACAAGAAGAGTTCTTACCAAGTCTTTTATTGAATATTCACACAGAGAGACGTAGAAATGCCGTCTCTCTTGGATAATTGCGTCGATCTGAGTAAAGTCCCACCCCCTCCGTCTCTCCTATTATATGTCATCCCTGTGTTGGCTGATCTGTGCTTTCTGCCTCTGAGCTTTCTGTTTTCCTACTTTCAATGCCTGCCGGGTTCTGGGAGAGGGGGTCTGGAATGCTTTCCAAAGACACTGAGTCTGTTAGGTGTCTCTCCCCTGGTGATTCTTCTTCCTGCTGCTCCTCTCCCAAAATTTCCCAGCTTCTCCCCTCTGCAGCCTCTGAACTGTGACCTTCTGCAAACCACTGTTCTAAATCTATACTGTCTCCCTCTTCTCTGGGAAGGAGGAGGGGAGGGTGGTCTCCACCATTCCTCCTCAGTCCAGTCCCTAATATTGGGTTGTTGTGAGGATGAAATGGGGAGGAGGAGAAGCATGGACACCACCTTGAGATCCTTGGAAGATAAAGGTGGTATATAAATGTAATAAATAAAGAAAACAATTTATAGCAGAAGAGCTAACAGGCGTTCACATTAATTGTCCTGATATACTGATTAACAATTAATGTGGACGTGAGTGGCGCTGTGGGTTAAACCACAGAGCCTAGGACTTGCCGATCAGAAGGTCGGTGGTTCGAATCCCCGCGATGGGGTGAGCTCCCGTTGCTCGGTCCCTGCTCCTGCCAACCTAGCAGTTCAAAAGCATGTCAAAGTGCAAGTAGATAAATAGGTACCACTCTGGCAGGAAGGTAAATGGTGTTTCTGTGCGCTGCTCTGGTTCGCCAGAAGGGGCTTAGTCATGCTGGCCACATGACCCGGAAGCTGTACGCTGGCTCCCTCGGCCAATAAAGCGAGATGAGCGCCGCAACCCCAGAGTCGGTCACTCTTTTTATACTGATTAAGAACCACTGCACTGGTTTCATGCAGGAAGCTGATTCATCCTCTGGGTGCATTCAGACATGGGGATTATTGTGCTAGGTTTCCTAGCTGTGATGCAAGCTCTTCCATTCTGTTTCTAACATTCCTTTTGCAATGCATCACCTGTTGCATTATGGAACTTTGGCTTTTTGATTGATACACCACCATGCCATGCTAAGGTTTGCAAATGTATTTTCTTCTGGAAGCAATTAACATGGAAATGAGCACTAAGATTGGGCTGGATTCCACTCGGTTTCTAGAAGTGGCTTTTGCATTGTGTGAAAGATCACATAAAGCACAAGTAAGGAAACATGGGGGAAATGGAATAAAGTGCTATCGGAATGCAGCCAAAGTCAGGTTGCAGGTCTATTTGGCTCATTAGTGTCTGCACTAACTGGCAGCAGCTGTGCGGGTTTTCAGAGAGGAGCTTTTTCCTACCTAGAGATGCCAGAGACTGAACCCTGCACCTTGTGCAGCTAAACATGTGTTCCATCACTGAGCCACAGCTCTGTTCATGATACTTTAGTAGGAATATCCTGTTTTATACTTTGCAGGAGACATTTCATTGATTTTCATGAAATGGTCTACATACATCATAGCAGATGCAAATTGCAGGTCTAAGGACTTGAAGTGGAGATAGGCAGAAATTTGTCTCTACAAACAAACGGGATGAAATGTAAACATTTGAAAACCCCCCTTTTTTGCATTCACTGGCAGGTATGTGTGTCTGTGTAAGGTCTTGCATTCTTTTGATTATGCATGTGTGTTTTCTATAAAAATCAATTGCACTTTAATAAAAAGTAATTACTTCTCAGGCCTCCTTTTAAACATCTTGACCTTGTTTTCTCATTTTGTTAAGATGAAATGTCTTGCATTGTCATGCTGCACATTAAACACTTTCAAAACTGCTAATGATTAAGCCTTTACAAACACACATCTGTAAATCTGTTATTCTAATTTCAGTTTTCATTACCAGCTACAAATGTTAAATGTTTCCATGGTTGTTGATGGAATGCATCTTGTAGAGCAAGCAGTGTTTACACATATGTTTCCTATACTGTTCCTAACCATAAAATAAAACACAGGTTACAGCTAGTAAAATATTATTATAACGTTCTCTTTGCTGTTTGTGAACTCGGCCCTGGAAATCTTTCTTAATGAGTGCAACGCTGACTATCAAATTTAGCTCATTCAAGTTAAAGGGCCTGCAATTGCCAGTAAACACTATATGTGGTAAGGCTCAGTTCCTGCTAAATATACCAGGCCTAGCCAATCCAGAAGCTTCAACAGTACTGTTCTCCAATCTCAAGTGTTGATCCTCTACACCTCTAACATTTCATCTAAATGCAAACTCAAGTGGCTGAGTTTGGTCAGTAAACAACAACAGGGAGATATAAGTATGTACGTGGGAATCCCAAGTTTTGCAGTAGTACCAGCCTCGCCCCCCCCTCATAAAAGCAAACCTTAGGGGACAAAAACACAGTGCAATGAGAATTGAGGATTCTCCATAGCTATGGAATGTTGAGCATTAGAAAGGTAAAGGGACCCCTGACCATTAGGTCCAGTCGTGACCGACTCTGGGGTTGTGGCGCTCATCTCACTTTATTGGTCGAGGGAGCCAGCGTACAGCTTCCGGGTCATGTGGCCAGCATGACTAAGCCACTTCTGGAGAACCAGAGCAGTGCATGGAAACACCGTTTACCTTCCCGCCGGAGCGGTACCTATTTATCTACTTGAACTTTGACGTGCTTTTGAACTGCTACATTGGCAGGAGCAGGGACCGAGCAATGGGAGCTCACCCCGTCAGGGGGATTTGAGCTGCCGACCTTCTGATCAGCAAGTCCTAGGCTCTGTGGTTAACTTTGGGGTGTGGAATGGAAAGGCTCGCTGGAGAAGGGCATGGCTGGCTTACTAGGAAGTGCAATAAGACTGGCGTCAGCAGTTGTTACTTCCAGGAGGCTGGAGAAGAGATTTACTGTCACTGCTGTCAGCCTCCTCTGGAGTAAGGATGTGGGTGCAGGCTCAAAGTCATCTATCCCTCCCCTCTGAACCATATTTAAGCCAGACTCCTTAGGGTGCCGCAAGAATAGTACCAGGAACTATATTGATGGTGAACTCTTGTTTTGTGATGTATTTTTGTACGTTAGGCTAGATTGGCGGGTTTTTCTTTTTGTAATATTGAATTTATTCTGTGCTTGCTAATCGGTTTTTACCATTTCTGTGTTCATTGGCATGTTGTGTATTTTGCATGTTTGTATTTTCGATGTTTTGAATGTTGAGCTGAAACACATCGCAACGTTTGGTTGAATTCTTTTGTATTATGTGCCTGGGCAAATACAGCCAACGCGGATTATAACGGTTTGGATTGGATGAAACTCCCGGATAAAAGTATTACCAAAGTTGCAATGAGCTCGATGAAGTTGTTAGAAAGTCTTGGACTAACATGGCAGAAAGGCATTCCAGCCTTGTGAAAACTGTGGCAGCCCTTGTTCCAATACCCAGTCCATTTTGTTTGCTTTTCTTGAAACATTTACAACCTGAGGCTTCCCATCACGATGGAATTGATATGACTTGATTTTGGTTTTGATGTTAGATTGCGACCTGCTGTGACCCTCCTGTTGTTGTTTGTCGTTATTTTGCTAGTATTTGCAGATGAGAAAAAAGAAAGCTTGTGTCTGGTTCCAGTGAGATGTTGTACAGATAATGTGTCAAAACAGCAGTCAACCTGACAGTCTGCCATCCACTATCCCCCTCCCCCTTTGCCAATATGTAATTCATTTTCTACAGCCAAAGATTTGGAAGAAATACAAGTATTTAAAAGACATAAATAAATCAGAATTAATGATAGCATCAACAAAATTTTTGTTGCAGCTCTTTGTTTAACAGAACACAGGTTTCCCCCTCTGTGGTCTACTGTATCTCATTGCTTTATATATTTTGTTTACACAACCACTGACTTCTGTATATTTCACCCCCATAACCCCCAAGGCATAGAAATATCAGGTAGGCAGTAAATGGAGTTCAGTCTGGCAATCTATAAACCTATGAGAGTATCTATGTACACCACAGCTGGAATTATAGCATACTGTGTGAGTTACACTGCGTTCAATGGGACTTACATTTTTAGAAAATTAGTGAGGTCCTCATGAAAATCTTAAAATGGATTTCCCCCAACACACAAATTTTTGTATGCAATTTTACCTAGTATAATAAAGTTTTTAAATTAATGTAAAAACCAAAGGTACAAACAAACAAGGGGAAGAAAACCAAAGTTACCAAACACAGGAGCAATAGATTGTATTTTCCAAATAACAAGAGAGCAGATAATGTAGAAAAACAAAAGGCAGGGAAACACATCATGAAAGCCAGAATTTCATGATTTGGTGGAGGAAGAGTTTTGTGTATCAGAATTTGACACATAAAAAAACAACAACACACTGCCAATTGGCAGCAGTCTCACCTGCCTCATATTCAAGGCAAAGCCAGTCAAGCCATGAGGCAGGTGAGATTGCTGCTTCAGGTGGGAAAAGCCCCACTTCCATGGGTGTCCTGCCGACTCTGCCGGGGTGGGCCAATTTGGGGAAAGACTGCGCCCAATTTGGGCAAGATTTCAACCAAGATCTTGTGCAGTGTTGCAGGTAAAGATGTGACTCCTAGCTGAAAGCAGAGCTCACAGGAACCACTGATTCATTGATCATGGGCATTTTAAAAGTCCTGTGCCTTTGCAAGCAGCAACAACCGGCTGATCATTGACACTTGCAAAGCCTTTGGCTGCTGGCAGGGATGCCACCAAGCTTCCTTGCTTTAAGTGCAGCATTTTATAGTTTGGAATCTTATAGCAAAATACCACAACAAACAAAAAGTTTGCTAACCCTGATAAATAACACCGAGCAAAAATAAAATACAATACTCTAGTTATGTGCAGTTTCACAACTTTGGTGCTCTGAGTCTAGCCCTACCTCACAAGGCTGCTGTGAAAATAAAAAGGTGAAGGGGAAGACAATGTACACTGCTTAGAGCTCCTGGGAGGAAAATCAAGATACAGTCAGTGCTTTTTTTCCGAGGGAACACAAGGGATTACCTGCACCTCTTTTTTTGTTCTTAAAAAGTGTGGCACTTACTGTAACAACTTCATGGTGAGTACCGGCACCTATTTTTCTAGGGGGGGGGGGAGCACTAGATACAATTATAAAACAAGAAGAAGCAAAACACACAAACACACACATTTTGCCAACCTTGATAAACTATAACAAAAACAACAAATCTCTGTGTTAAAGTGCAGCTCATAGGAATTTTAACTTGCTCCAGCTGTAAGGCGTCTTAATTATTTTATGGTTGCATTTGCCAATTCATTAGGTATATGAATACATAATGGTTGCTGTGTATTATTAAATAACAAGGAGACCAGTAGTGGCTGTGGGGCTGGCATGGAGAATTGGGGAGCGATAAATCAACTACAGCATTAGTTGATTAATTTATGGATTAAACCAATTAAGAGGGTTGCAGCCCCCTCTTTTTTTAGCCTTCTTCTCAGTGTAAGGTGGTATGTGTTGTGTCTGGTTGGCCCAGAAACAGCAGTCTAAGGAAGGCAGTTCTATTCTCTTTTGTTAGGATGATGTGTATTCCTGGGGGATAGACATGCTTTTGGTGTTTGGAGTCTTCACTTGTAATTCGGTTGGGGGGTGGGCTGGGGAGGGGAGGAGAGAGGAAATCCCTCCCCACCTCCGAATTGCTTGCTTTGTTGGAATATCTCTGGAGCCGGTTAGCTTGTTGCTTAGCAAAAGTTCCCATTGTTACACACATGATTCCAATAATAGCTATTTATTTTCAAACTGGGGCCCTCCTCTGTGGGTAAGATTCTCGTGAGCCCTTTCAAAGAAGCACTGAAAACATTTAAACTTCTAACATTATTTAATCTTTAATAGACTCTTAATTGGATTTTAATAGCCTACTGGAAGCAAAAAATCTCTTGTTGGTTTGCACTGGTATGTATTCATGAGTTCTGACAAGCGAGAGATTATTAAAGGGAGGGAAAAACCTGAGTCTCTTATGGCATATATGGCACATAAACGTAAGGGAAACAGGATAGAAACGAGTTAACGGAGAACATTCAACATGGTATAGCTAAATGCCTAATCAAGAGTCCTTGTGATTGTGTTGGTAATAGTCATTTCCCCCTCTTAATGTTACCAATGAAACAATATAAAGTGTTGGTATATTGACGAACGTGTTGGTAGGGAGGTTTCAAAGCAGCCCCAGGGCCATGTTGAAGAGGTTTAGGCCTTGTGTTAATGTTACAGATTTTAATCACTCCTGCAGTAAAGACAACCTGTCGGACTTGCTTAAAGGTTAGTTCCCTCATCAACCAAAGTCAATAAGCCCTTCTTTTTAAATTAATTACTATTAATTAATTACTATCTCAAACAGTTTATTGGCATTGATTTGTCCCTTTTTATACACTTGTGTTAAAGTGCTTTCTGCTCTCTATTCTTGTTATTTTTATTTTTACCTCAGCTAGAGGCTGGTCAGAGAACAATGTTAGTTTTTAGGATGAGGCTCTTTATTGCTGCTTTCCCCTTATATGCCACTTGCATTAATATTTTTCATGACTGGTAGACAAATGGACAAAAAACACCCCTTTCGGAAAGCTATCTAGGCAACTCTATTGCTTCCATATCTGTGGTTCAACTTTTTAACGGATTTCAAACTTTGGAATTGGATAGAGAGCCAGTTCTACATGGCATTGCAGTCAAGAGGCATCCTTCCATCCTCTTCTGCCATTTGAGGCCCAGGTGGCATCAGGGGTGTGGGATGACTTTGCCTAGCAATAGCAGGCTCACCAGCTATGGGCGTTCCTGGACCAAGATAGCTTGGTCACAGTGATCTCTGTTTTGGTAACTTCCCAGTTGGATTACTGGAACCTACTCCATATGAGCTCTCCATGAAGGTAGTCTGAAAGCCACAATTAGAGCAGAACGGGGCTGCCAGGATGTTACCAGCTGCAATTTTAAGGTGCTTAAATTTAAGGTGTTTGTGTCAATCTTTCAAGCTCTAAATGACTTGAGATAGACTATCCGAAGAAATGCCTCTCCCTGTTTCAGCCTGTCCACACTCTTAGATGTGGAAGGGAGGTCCTCCTCATTGATCCACCACGGGGCCTTTTTTGTGTTGGGCCTTTTTTTTTGGAGTCATTCCTGGCCTGTGGAACGCCCTTCCCTATGGGCACTCCTGGCATCAATGCATCTGCTGTTTCAGTGCCATGGGGAAATCTGCCTGTTTACTTAGGTTTTCGGGGGCTGCTGCATGTGGGGAATTCAGGTGGTTCCCTTGGTGTTTATAAGAAAATGTGATGTTTTTATAAGCTGGTTTAGTGTGCTTTTGTTGTGTTGCAATCTACCTGGGCTCATACGACAGGCGATAGTTCAGACATTCTCTTGTAAATAAGAATAAATGTGTAGGTTGAACCTGAGCTAAATTTTGGCGCTCTTTAGTGCTAAAGATCCACTGATTATTCTGCTGGCATATATATATATATAATGTGTGTTTGTGTGTGTGTTGTTTAAGTGATTTATTTTCCCTGCTGCCTGAATGGTGTTTGTTTTCATAGACAATTTAGACAGAAAAAAAAGGAGCTGGGCAAATCACATAAGAACACTGCTGTTAAATAATTAATCAGAGCAGGAAAATTCCAGTATTAATACACTTTTTATGTCAAAGAAGCTAAAAAATATATGATACTGGGAGGATTGTCTTGCACTCTCTCTTTTGTGGCCTCTGGTTTTGTTCTGTTAATACTGCCATAGATCTCTTTTTGACTCACTTTTTCACCGTTATTGCTGGTGTAACATATCTGGGCTGTTTTGCTTCTCAGTCCTTTGTGATTATATTAGGGAGGACCCTTCTCAAACCCACCTGAAACAAAAAGGGAGTAATTATGCTTGGGGTGCTGAAGATGTTCCAGGTGAGTAATATTTGGAGAAGATGTCAGCAACTTCACTTCACCTACCAGGGCACAGCCATCTCTCTCTCTCTAGGGTGGGGCTGAGGCTGAACAGCAAGGCTGCCCTAACAATTGAGAAATGGAGATGGAGGTGGTATGAATGAGTCACACAGAAGCCATAAACCCACCTGTTCCCCTGATAACTCTCTCTACGCGGGGCTGCCCTTGAAGCTGACCCAGAAACTCCAGCAGGTGCAGAATGCCGCGGCGAGGCTCCTTACGGGGTCCTTGCCACGGGATCACATTCATCCAGTGCTTTACCAGCTGCACTGGCTCCCGGTGGAGTACAGGGTCAGGTTTAAGGTGCTGGTTTTAACCTTTAAAACCCTATGCGGCCTAGGACCCATGTACCTACAGGACCGCCTCTCCTGGTATGCCCCGCGGAGGACCTTAAGGTCCACAAATGACAACATTTAGGAGGTCCCAAGTCGCAAGGTGGTTAGATTGGTCTCAACTAGGGCCAGGGCCTTTTCAGTACTGACCCCGATAAAAAGTAAAAATGCATACAAATATGTGCAGGTGAATTTCCCTCTTTAAAGATAATAATAATAATAATAGTAATAATAATAATAGTAATAATAATAGTAATAATAATAATAGTAATAATAATAGTAGTAGTAATAGTAATAGTAGTAATAGTAGTAATAATAGTAAGAATAGTAAGAATAATATAATTAATAATAATAATAATAATTGTAAACTGAGGTAGAAATGTGGTGAACAAAACTAAAACTTCGAAAAATGAGAAACTGAACCAAACTGAAATGGACAGATTTGCCCATCCCTTCACCAGACTTTTCTATTTTCTGCAGCTTAACAGTGTTGCCCACTTTCCTCCTGCAGTCGTTCACACTGCCAAATTTAACCCTCAAACTACTGCCACTTTTCAAGCACTGCCCTCCTTGAGAAGCCTAACGTTTTTGTCTGAAGAGCATATGCATCTCTTGAGGATTTATCCTGCTGCTTAGAAGTTCTTCAGTGATTCTCATCTCCTTCTTTTTAAGGAGTGCCAGTGCCCATAATCAACACACTAAGGGACAGTTTGTACAAGATCACACAATATTGTTTTTTGAAGAAAAGAGCAGGAAACCTATGATGAATCCACATCCTAGTGAGATAGATTAGGGAGGGTTGTTGTCTTACTTTACTGAAATGTCAACAGCTTTCTGCTCTTAAAACTCTTGCTGATTTTATCTGTTTCATGCTGTTAGTGTTTGTTGTTACATCATTTGAGCATCAAAGTATTTTTTTTTTATTGCTCATTGCCAACACTATTGAAAATGCTTCTGCACATTACCTGCTTGTGAGGGGAACAGATTAAGGGGGAAAACACAGTCTTTTAATCATCCAGAAGTGCCATGAGAAAGGTTTTTCCTAATAAATAGCCTAAACCAACCTCTTTGTAGTTTAAAATAGCCCCTTCACGAATTTATCTAAAGTCTAGCTGCAAAAGTTCTGAGCAACTACACAAGCTCCTATTCTTGGTGGATAAAGGTGGACAATTACTTCCCATCCTGTATCTGATGTCCTCTTAAATATTTGAAGTCTATTTCTGCTATTGGGTAATAGATTAATAGAATCTCATCTGCTGTATTTATATTCTTCTTTTCTATCCAAACAGGCTCAAAGCAGATTACAATTTTATCTCCTTGAATACCTCCAGGATAGAATGCCTTTTCTTTAAGGTTTAACACGCATAGAGATGTTCTCCCCGAGAGCGACAAATGTTTAACCTTAAGTACTTTGAAATCTAGTCTTGGGAATATTCAGATGAAAATCTTCATGGAGCTGAAGATCCTCTTAGAAGGGTATTGAAAGAAGCTGTGTGGACACTTGTCTCCTAGATCCTTGATGATTCCTTTTAGTATTCTGTCTATGCATTGCAGGGCAAAGAAAGCAGAATGCATTCTTGTCTTCCAAATTACTTTTTTTTTTTAAGGAAGAGTTCTGTTTTTGTTGCTACATTTCATTTAAATGCAGTGACCACAACTGGTGACTTTAAAAGCCTCGGTAGTTTAGCTTAGGATAATAGCAAACAAACAGAAGAATCCAAGATGGAAGGTTTGTACTGAGAGAAAAGAGAGAAAACATTTTCCCTCATGAGCTTCACTAAGCACAAAGTGAATCACGGGGCTCGGTTACACAGACTACATGCAAAATGCTCAGCTGTATTAGGCGACCATTGTGAATAATCCATAAGTGGAAATAAACATATGCATTTAATTAGGAGCATACAGATGAATGTTAGAAGGCTGGCATGAAATAAAGCTAACTGGAATGTCTGTGCTGATCAGTGCTTCTTTGAGCCAAAGCATATGTATTTTGTTGCTCTATGATGCTCATTCAACGCCGGTGGTTTATTTCAGAGCTAATAGTTGATACTTTGGAGGGTTCCCAGGTCTGTGGGTCAGTCTTTTGAGTCAACTCTATAACAGCTGCAGATAGACACCACTGCAAAGTCAGCATTCCCGGCCTGTGATCCAACAGGGCTGCTCCAGAGGTAGAGTGTTGTATTGGTTGGCAACCTAAAACCTTCAGAGTCTACAGACTACATAAAAGCAAGAGAGAGCAAGGAAGAGTGTTTGTTAATCTCTGTGCCCCCTAAGAAGCAATATTCCATGGAGGGCACCTGTCAAAAACTAAACTAAACTAAACTAAACTAAACTAAACTAAACTAAACTAAACTAAACTAAACTTTTCAGATTGCCAGATAAAAGGGGCAAGACACAGAATTCCAATAGGAATGGAGGGTGGCAGAATTTGTGTGAAAAATTTGCCCACAAATTTGCCCCCATCCTCTGTTTTGACATTACCTTGTTCCGATCACATTGCCAAGTTTCTTACTGTCGTGACATGGATGCTTGCAAGAATCAGGTGTGTCTGAGAAGTCGAAGAAGCTCCCCACTAGGAGTCCAATGGTTGTAGATGCATGCCAGAGTCTCTTCTCTGGACTGAGGCCTCTAAGCAGGAAATCAGGCCACACTATTGCAATGTTTACAAACCCCAGTGAATAAAAAAGAAAGAAAGAAATCACAATGTGACTTGAGGACATCCTCGTGTTTCTTATTTGGATTTACAGCAGGGGTGATTGACACTCACAGAGGCGCCATCTTCTGAAGCACATTGAGGGGGGCCTGATGTCACTCTGCAGCTGACTCCAACCATGGGGGTCCACGGTGGCTCGGCCCCCTGGAGCCAGCGCCTATAGCATGTCATGATCAGGAGTGCATTTTAAGGCTCCCAGTTCCTTTGTGGCTGTGTCTTCACCTGCTCCCGCCTGACGTTACATATGATATCAGGTGTAGGGCAGGTGGGCACATTTTTTGGAGAAAACAGTCCAAAACAGTTGTGTGTGAGACAAATTAGGAGTCCTGCCCGGTCAAATTAGGTCCATGGTCTTGGAGTTCTCTACTGTTGATTTACAGAAAGATCAGTTCAGTTCAAAATCAATACAATTATCTATTCTTTCCCCTAGCTTAAAAGATTTTGATCAGATTCTCCTTCAAGTACAGCTAAGGTACATTATACTAGATTTTTTTTTGGGGGGGGGGAGGGAAATACACAAAGAAACAAAACTCCTCCCCCTGCCCATCCATTTGCATTCAAAGGTTTCCCTTTTGGAAACCTGTCATTATGTGAGAGGGGATTTCTACTTTGATCTTTTTCTTTGGGGGCTCGGACGGCAAAACGATGAACATCCGGTGGGTTGCATTTTACGAACTGTGTGATCCTGCAGCACGGTACATATATAGATATATATCAGTTTGTCCCTTGATGAATTTATTAAAATACAATGGTGCAGAAGGAAATGGAATTCCAATGCACTGCTGTTGTCCTAAGAAATCATTATCATGAGACAGAATTAGAAGCCTGGATGGGAGTTAATGGGTCTCCCAGGCTGTCCAGCCATCATTATGTTACTGTGCAAGAGGCATCAACCGCTTTAAGTCCCATTAGTGTGTTGATGAGCTGTCTGGAACAGGATGCTTGTATCTGAACAAGCAGTTTACTCTAACTGCATTGCATTAACCCCTTGCTGCTGGGTGCCCCTGAGTGCTTTATACATCAGGTTTAGTGTGATAGCGTGAAAGCTTCCTGCTTCTCTTCCAGTGATGTCGGTTCATTTCTTTGTGGTTGTTTCTATAAAGGTGGCTGCAATAACGGAGTATTTTGCCACCGAAAGAGAAATCCTGATGGCGTATGAATTAATTCCTGCATTCACCTAGCTTTCCGTCGGGAGAACGGAACAACTGGAAGAAGATAGCTTTTTCGACATCTTCATATGCTTTCTGATGAGATCATACAGTACAAATGCCTTGTCATTTCCTTTAAAGCTCTCCGCGGCCCCTCTGCCTTTTATTCCTCTGCCCCCACATCCTGATATATCCCTTCCCATGACCTTGCATTCCCTAGCTCTTCCACAACACAATGACTTATTATTCTGTCCATCATGAGTACACCTCCCTTTCTGTACATGGAATTCCCTTCCAGAAAAGGTATGTTGGTGTGGCGTTTGCCCACTCATTATGGAGACGTCGTACTGGGGGGGAGACAGAAAGGGTTAATAGGTTGACCAATAAGAAAGCGCAGGGGTGGAGCCTAACTGTGTTTAAGGCTCAACACAGGGGTTTTGGCAGTTAGTTTGGTTGGTTTCTTGTGGGTGGGAGGCATAGGAGTCAGAGTGAGTTAGAGACAGAGAGAGTGAATCAATTACAGTGTTTCAAAGTATTTAAAACTTGTTTGCGTTTTTATCATATGTGGTGGGAATGTAGAGAAATTAAATCTTTTTGGGAAATGATATATAATGAATTGAAGAAAATGTTTAAAATGACATTTGTTAAAAAAAACCAGAAGCATTTTTGTTAGGGATTGTAGGACAAGACCTGCCAAGGAAAATAAAGAATTTATTTATGTATGCTACAACAGCGGCAAGAATCTTGATAGCCCAAGGATTGAAGAATGATGAAACCCCGACAAAAGAACAGTGACAAGAAAAATTGATGAACTGTGCAGAACTGGCTAAACTGACATACAAACTGCGAGATAAGGACAACAACAATTCCAGTTTATTGTGAACACAAACAAGTTTTTTTAAAAAAAAACTTTTTTATTAACAATTTCAACATAACAAAATATCAAAACATATCATATTCATTATTTTTCCCCTCCCCCCACCTCCCCAACGAACCCTCCCTCCCTCCCCCCAAGACTTCCCTCAGCTCCTCTCTCTGATTTCTCAACATATATTGTTCTCTGCATACTGTAAAAATGTATAAATCCTTATATTATCTACCTACTATATTAACCATCAATAAATTTGTGTATGTTTATTCAAAACCTGCCAAGGAGTCCAGTTCATTTTGTTGTCCTTTTAGATAGTTTGTAAAAAGTTCCCATTCTTCTTTGAAATCACAGTTGTCCTTCCAGTTTATTGTGAACACAAACAAGTTTTTTTAAAAAAAAACTTTTTTATTAACAATTTCAACATAACAAAATATCAAAACATATCATATTCATTATTTTTCCCCTCCCCCCACCTCCCCAACGAACCCTCCCTCCCTCCCCCCAAGACTTCCCTCAGCTCCTCTCTCTGATTTCTCAACATATATTGTTCTCTGCATACTGTAAAAATGTATAAATCCTTATATTATCTACCTACTATATTAACCATCAATAAATTTGTGTATGTTTATTCAAAACCTGCCAAGGAGTCCAGTTCATTTTGTTGTCCTTTTAGATAGTTTGTAAAAAGTTCCCATTCTTCTTTGAAATCACAGTTAATACATTACAACCTGACTGAGTCTGAATATATTACCGGGGAAACCTGGTTGCGGGCAGTGGAAGACATAAGCCGTAGTGGTGCAGGGTCAATAGTCCGTGGAACCACCGGGGGCTCTGTGCGAACGTCACAGTTGGTTTATGTAGTAGATTTATATCAGCTAGAGATACACCAAGAACCACATGCTCACACAACAACCATCCCCATAGAAGCAGGAGCCAGCGCCAGATGTTCCTTCCTACACGGCATAGGGCATCAGCTGGCACTGTGGGGTGGGATAGCCTCACTGGAACAGGCCCTGATCTTGCCTTGGCTTCCCTCCCTGATCTCTTCTTCCTTCCCACAAGGCACTTGGTGCCCTTTGGCCCTGTGGGGGTTGAGCAAGGGACACTCTGGCGGCGATGGTCTTGATGTTGTATTTGCCTGTATCCCTCACTCCTTTCTGCCTTCTCACAGGGCAGCTGACATCCATCGGAACAGGGGTCGGGACAGTCTGACTGGAGCTAATTCTTCCTCGCCCTTCAAGTCCCTCCCCAAATAGATTTTCCACATTTTCCTGCTCTGGAGGGTAGGGCTCAAACCAATGGCTTCAAGTTGCAAGAAAGGAGATTCTGACTAAACATCGGGAAGATCTTTCTGACAATAAGAGCTGTTCAACAGTGGAACAGCCTCCCATGAGAGGTGGTGGACTCTCTTTCCTTGGAGGTTTTTAAGCAGAGATTGGATGGTCATCTGCCACAAATGCTTTAGCTGAGATTCCTGCAGTGCAGGGGGTTGGACTAGATGACTCTCGGGTCCCTTCCAACTCTACTATTTTATTATTCTATGTCCTTTGATTCATAGCTGTAACTGGGTTTTTAAGTTTTGCAGTGGCATTTTGCCCACACCCATCTTTCCTTAGTCTCCCATGCCCCACTCCTTTGTCATTTTCTGAGGGTTTATTTCAGAAGGTTTGTTTCTGTCTACAGTATGTGTCTCTTAGCATTGTGCGAGGTACAGTTGCAACACTGTAAAGAGAATGCAATCACTGCTATTTGGGTCTACAAAGGGATATTCATTTTGCAGTTAGCCAAAGAATATGGGTCTCATCACAGCAACCAACCCTTTCACAATAGCAATATAATTAAATATAATTGTTTCATGAACTATACTGTCATACCTCGAGTTACAGACGCTTCAGGTTGTTTTTTTTGGGTTACGGACCCACTGAAACCCAGAAGTACCGGAACGGGTTACTTCCGGGTTTCAGGGGTCGCGCGTGTGCAGATGCGCCAAATCGCAACCCACGTGTGTGCAGACGCGCCACTGTGGGTTGCGAACACTGCGGGTTGCGAACATGCATTCCACATGGATCACGTTCGCAACCCGAGGCGTCCACTGTATATATATCACCCACCTTCCAATAGTCACAAGGTGAGTGCTGTTAATGACATAGCCAAAATGGCACAACACAAATACACAGTGTAGGTTTTAGCGGGTCTGGGGGAATGTTGAAGTTTTCAGAAAGAGAGGCAAATGAATTTGAGGGCCGGCAGGTGCATGGAAAACTGGGGAGGAGGAATGCAATGGAGTGGTTGAAACCCTGAACACAGGCTCTCTCCCCACTAAGCATTCTGCCACAGGGCTCTCTCTCTGTGTGTGTGTGTGTCTGTATGCATGTATACATTTTAGCAAAAACTCTCTTAAAGCAGGTTCTTAATTTCAAGGAGGCACTCAAGCCCCTTCTTGAGCATGGCCAAGATGTGCTTATGTTGCTCCCAGAGACATGTGGCTGGCAAAGCTAAGTACTGCAGGGAAATGCTTCAGATGTTTAATGGAACCTGACAGCGCACTCAGCAAAAATAAAATAAAATACTATTTTTCCATTGCATGACAGCTGATATCTATCAGTCAGCAAATTTTAAATAACACAGATGTCAAGAACCTCAAAATAACACTTTGGGTAGCACTAGAATGAGACGGACTAAAGCCCACCACACTTCTAACTGTGGTTTTTCATCTCTAAAAATAGCCATGAAATGGCATTTTCAGAGGCTGACTCCTGGCTGCCCTGAGACATCTGGAGCCATTTATACCTGGTCAAGTCTCTTATAAAATTTGGGCTTGTACACAGGCGACGTTTGGCACCTTGCTGCCTTAAAACTTCCCCGAGTGAAAAGAATGACTGAACATATCGTTTGCTTGGGAACTTACTTTTCTGAATGAGTCGCCAAGCCCCTCAAATATTCTTTACGCTTTATTCAGTGAAACCTGAAGTAAAGCGCGCGTGGGCGCGCGGGGGGGGGGGAACCCATCCTAAAACAAGCAAATAAACAAAAAGACCGACGCATTGTTTATCCAAGTAAATATCATTGGTAAAACTGAACAAAGCACTTACAGCAGAGTGGTTTGGATGGAGTCCAAACTGTTCAGTTGTTAATGCATTATTTATTTTAACAAAACAAAATTGTCTGGATGGGCTTGTGATTTGCTGACATGTTTACCGAGACTGGGATTTTAGTCATTAGCTGACAGTTATCTATCACCTAGAAGTGCTCCGTTCAAATACAGTAGTGCTCTTGTGTTGAGTGCGCGTCGTGAATCCATTTGAGCAGCACGATGCAAAAGGACGGGGTTCACGCCCCTTTAATTAATAGCTGGAAACGAGGTTGGGGTTTTGGCAGGTGCAGCCAGACCTGCTGGCATAAAGAAAAAGCCACACCTGCTGAAAAATTCCCTCACTGCACCAGGAGTCATCATTCTCATATGTGAGAACAGCAGCACACACAGCTATCCGGCCCCAAACACAACCATGTATTAGTATAATTACCTGGGAAATCGGTAGATGGTATCTAACTCCAGTCAAATTAGCAAAAACGTACAAAAATAAAGAAAGTGTTGGAAATGTAAAACATCAGAAGGGACATTTTTTCATATGTGGTGGGATTGTAAAATTGTAAAGAATTATTGGGAAATACCGTATTTTTCCATGTATAAGACTAGGGTTCCCCCCCTAAAAAATAATGTCTAAAATTTGGGGGTGTCTTATACATGAATAGATCTTCCCCCATTTTCTTAAATCGGAGCCCCCCGAAATAGGGGCCGTTTTATACATGGGGGTGTCTTATAGATAGAAAAATATGGTAATTTATAACGAAATGAAAAAGATGTTTAAAATAACTTCTGTTAAAAAACCAGAAGCTTTCCTGCTAGGTATTATAGGAGTAGATATATCAGGATTACAAAAGAACTTATTTATGTACGTAACTACGGCCGCACAAATACTGCTACCACAACATTGGAAAGAAGAAGGTGTCTCAGCTAAAGAAGACTGGCAAGTCAAATTAATGGAATATGCTGAAATGGCAAAACTGGCAATTAAACTAAGAAGAAGAGATGACAATGAATTTAAGGAAGATTGGAAGGACTTTATTGCTTATATACAAAAGCAATGTACACAGGTTAATACATTAGCAGAATTCTAGAACTACTTGTACAGTAATTACATTATGAATGGGAAATAAGTGATTCTAATGGTTTTTTTAAAAATTACAACGGACATTTGGTATGCTGACAAATAATGGAACCAGGGAAGGGACTACAGGAAAGTCAATTTTTCTTTGTTTGGTTATGAATTTGTATTTTTGTTGTTTTATTTTTGTTATTTTTGGAAAATTAATAACATATTATTTAAAAAAACGGAAATCAGCAGCTCACATGGTGAAGGGCTGCAATTCACTGGTAGAGCATCTGTTTGCATGCAAAAAGCCCTAAGGGTCAATTGCTGGCACCTTCTTATAGAGCTGAGGTAGAAGAAGAACCCCAGAGAGCCACTTAGTACGAGGCAATTTCTTATGTCCCTAACTGAGATGGTAGGGGAATCTGCAGTCCTCAGGGTAGTAACCTTTGACTGTAGGTTCAACGTAACTCATTCTACATATAGACTCAATTGGGTCCAGTGGCTTACACTGACTTCTGCCCAAAAAGTTGAAGCGCCTTCTTTCAGTTCACTCATAGGCTGGCGTAGAAGATAGGGCCTTCTCAGTGGCTGCACCAAAATTACAGAAGACCTTTTCCCATAATGACCTGGTCACTCTTTTTCTGGCTGCCTTCCCCCTGGAAGGTGGACCTTGAGAGCTTTGTGGTGAAGCATCACCAACATTCCCAAAACATTGGGAATATGCCCCTGCACTTTCTTATGTAACCAAGACATTTTCTAAGCCCGAATCTGCGGATAAATATTCTATGCGCCGTCAAATTAAAAATGTAAAACAAACATGAACGCAGAAGCATTTTTATTGCTCGCAGAAAGCTTTGTCTTCATCCCACTTAAACCTGGGAAAATATCAGATTAGTTCTAGGAGTTGAGCTGGAGAAATTAATTTTGGTGACAAAAATAAACTGGATCTAATTAGTAATCCTTGAGCAATGGCTCATTAGTGTGGTAGATGAGTAAATGAAATTTCAGCAATAGTGAATGAGAGGATCTGTCTTTGGTTAGGGTTAGGATTTATGAGATGCCCATAACTCTTTAGTTAAAGTTTCTCAGTATAAATCACTACTTTTTTTTTTTTAACGGATAAAGATGTAGCCTGTTCATGTATTTATTTTCATGCACTGCTATCACTCTACGAAAGGGATTAATTCATTTTTGTAAAGTTAAAAAACAAGTTACTTCTCGGTTTTTGACTGCCATGCCTCAAGTAACTAGCTTCTCACGCTGGGGTGTGTTGAGGTTCAGCTTTTCTCATTACAAGGCTCACATGAACCCCCCTCCATGGATGGTTAAACTCCATGGAAAGTTACCTTGATGCTATAAAGCTTGCCATTACAAATTTTATGGAAATAAAGCCACTACCCATTGACTCCTACCAGAAAGCAGTACTTTTGCTATTTGCTGATACCAGCACATATCAAAGCAAGCCAGTGTAAATTTAGCAGGTGGCTGCTGATTCTGTTTGGCCTAAGCCTGGCAGAGGGATCACAAGTCCTTAGAACAGTGGGTTGCCAGGTCCCATGATCGAGCTGAATGGGTTTAGGATCCAGCCCAAGTCCACTCTGGTTCTGCCCCTGCCAGACCCCAGGAATTCCCCTTCCCCCTCAGGTCAGGCAGCTTAGGCTCAGCTGGGATGAGCAAATTATGCCAATCTATCACAAAATTAAAAGACGCCTGCTTCTTGGGAGAAAAGCAATGACAAACCTAGACAGCATCTTAAAAAGGAGAGACATCACCTTGCCAACAAGGGTCCGTATAGTTAAAGCTATGATTTTCCCAGCAGTGATGTATAGAAGTGAGAGCTGGACCATAAAGAAGGCTGATCATCGAAGAATTGATGCTTTTGAATCATGGTGCTGGAGGAGACTCTTGAGAGTCCCATGGACTGCAAGAAGATCAAACCTATCCATTCTTAAGGAAATCAGCCCTGAGTGCTCACTGGAAGGACAGATCCTGAAGCTGAGGCTCCAATACTTGGGCCACCTCATGAGAAGAGAAGACTCCTTGGAAAAGACCCTGATGTTGGGAAAGATGGAGGGCACAAGCAGAAGGGGACGACAGAGGACGAGATGGTTGGACAGTGTTCTCGAAGCTACCAGCATGAGTTTGACCAAACTGCGGGAGGCAGTGGAAGACAGGAGTGCCTGGCGTGCTCTGGTCCATGGGGTCACGAAGAGTCGGACACAACTAAACGACTAAACAACAACAACAACATATTTGGCTGAGCTGGGGTTGAGGTCTTAACCTGGCTGTCAGGGACCCTGCTGAGAAGGGCTGCATTGAGGAGGAATGGTGGGAGTCACCCCCTCCCCTTGATCCTGAATCTTCCCAGGAGCAGGAGGACAGCGTAGATTTGGAACAGTGGTTTGCAGAGGGGCATAGTTCAGAAGGCAGAAGCTGGGAAATACTAGATGGAGAACAGCTAGAAGAAGAAGAAACACTGGGAGAGAGAGCGTTAACAGATTCACAGTCGTTGGGCAGCATTCCTCCACCGCCCTCCCCAAGGTTGAGAAGAGCTCAGAAGGTCTCAGAACAGAAAGCGCAGAGGGTACAAGATCAGATTACAAGACGTAGGAGCGATGTAGATTAATAGGCACGGAGGGTAGGGGGAGTGAGCCTTAATTGGGAGCACCGCCATTTCTAGGGAGACGTGTTCTTTTGTCTCTCACTGTGATTATTAAAGAATCTAACTGGTAAGACGTTCCCTTTGTTTGATCTTCTTATTTACTGCCACAGGGGAGGAAGTCGATTCCTCGAAGCCTGACACTGGCTGAGCCTGCATCCTAAAGTGCTCATCTTCGTGGATCTTGAACCCATAGTCTCCAATTAATATTATTCTTGCTGCCAAAAAAAATAATGAATTATTTGTGTACTGATATCCCATATTAACTTTGTATTTTTTGTAAGATCTCCAGCAAGTAAGAGCTCTCAGCTGCTTTATCCGCTTTAATTGCTTTGCGGCATCAATATAGCCACAATGTTCAGCTGCAGGAAGGAGAGGGGCATTGAGGGGAGAGGGGTGGTGCATTTCAAATGCCTGGACAGCATCTCTGGCATAAGATATAAGTTAACACGAGATGTGTGCTAACACCACCTTTCAACCATAAAGGGGATGGTTGCCATTGTGGCCTATGGATAATGAGATTTTTCTGTTCCTAGCACCTCCTAAATCTCATGCCAGGAGCATGAATACCCGGTCAAAAAATAATAGGAGAGTAAAAATTAGTTTCCCCACCCTGGTTTAGCCTCTTTCGTGCCAGCCTGGTTTTGGGGGGAATTGCTGCTGCTGCTATTAAAAGGCACAGAAAACATTAATCCATAAATTCCAAGATGCCACACAGTCGCCATTGGTTAATATAATTAACCATGGATTACTGAGATGATTTACATCTGAATGACAGAAGAGAGGGCTTTACTCTAAGCAAATGACATGTCAGGACCATCACAGGTTTGAGTCTGACTGGAATTTTTATCTAGCCCTCATTAAATGACTACACTCTGTGACTTTATAAGTGCCGGGAGTCAAGGCGGATCATTGATGACTGACAATTCCGGATTGCAGAAGATGATAGGTTACCAACAGATGACTCAAGTTGAATAAGACTGACAAATTAGTCCTCTTGCTGCTGGCACAAGTTTTATAATATGGTTATTTTACAACACGCAGAGCGTAACTTCTGTTCTCGGTGTAACTTAGCTGTGGAGCTCAGCTTACTCAACGCTCTTTTGGATTTTGCATCTGAGTAAATAACTGATTCTCCAGCTGTGATGGTGGAATGTCTGGCCCACAGGCCTAATTTCATAGAATCATAAAATTGTAGAGTTGGAAGGTAACACAAAGGGTCATCTAGTCGGTGCTGCTAACACAGCTGTTTGACTTGACCCCTGGAGGTACACTCCATTCTCTCTCTCTAAATCACCTCAGGCTCGGGAAGGCTCAAGCTGTGGCTGTTGCTAAACACAGAGGAACATATTCCTTTCTCGTGTCTGCACATAAAGCACAAACACCTGTCAGAAGGAGGTTTTAATGCACATTTTAGTGTATGCAACTGCTTGCTTGGAATCTAGAACTCATTGTGATCTGAAGTTTTGCATAGCAATCTAATTTGTGTCTGCAAATAAAACAATATGCTTTCTTCTTTCAACGCGCCAGCTTCTATGCTTTCTGTGAACAGAGCTGATGCCCGCCCCCCTCACAGAACTACCAGTTCCATTAGCAATGAAGATTCTTGTGAAGACAGTGAGTGAATTGCTAGAAAAATGCATTTTTCACGACAGCTTCCCAAAACCTACTTCCCTGACATCTGGAACTGCCAGTGGCGTAGATGCAGTTTGAGATACAGAGGAGCTGCAAACTTTCCACCTGGCCATGCCAAGAGGAGGAGGAGGAGAATATATCTGCATTCCCAGGAAAATTCCGATTGAGGACACTGATTATATACAGACTGTTAAGTCTGCCTGGCATCACCATAAACATATTTAAACGCTTCCACCATCTGTGGGAAAGTAACACAAAGTGGATGATAAATGCAGCAGCCCCCACCTCCCTGCCCCCCCCCCCCCACTTACGGACAGAGCAAGTGTTAGAGGTCTTTTACAGGGCAGACAATTGGTTGCAGATTGTAGGAGCCTCTCACCTCTTAAGATCTTCAACAAAGGCCCTGTGATTTTCATTGCATGAAATGAAATCAGTATTGACCAGCAACAGGGCATTTACTCCTATGGTCTTACAAGGCTGTCAGAAGATCTCCTTGAAGAAATTTGGTTGAGGGTATCCAGCCTAGTCTTTGGGAAGGCGCTCTGTTTTTGTGGATTATAAAAGAGGAAAAAGTCACACATATTAACAAAACAGAGGTGTGTATGGCATTTGGGGCAGATGGATACCGAATAGTTCTCTGTGGTCTGTCCGACTCCTAGGGACCTTGGCCCTCCCGATAAAATAATCGAGGGGACCAGGGACCTCCAAAGTTGGTGAGCCTTGCCATTCAAATAGTGTGTGTGCACTGTGTCTTGTGATAGGGGTGGGGCTTACCTGGGCCCTCCCAATATTTTATTCAAGTTGGCACCTGTTATGACAGGACTAAATGACTAAACAACAACAATAACATGTATTCAGTGGTCTGTATTTGCCTGAGCTTGAGTCTGGACTAGGGATTCTGAGCTCCTGTGTTTGGATTCAATACATGATGTCCAATCACAGAACATTTCAGGATTTGGGCCTCTGCCATTGGCCCTTGAACTCTGCGTTGTGATTCGCAGCTTGGAAGTTTAGACAGCCAATCATGTTGGGAGTGGGAGTGGCCCAGGCGCTCAGGAATGTATATAAGCAGTTGCTTTGCCCCTGTTTCCCAGTTACGTAGTTCAATAAAGGTTCTTGCTGTTATCACTGTTGCCTCGTGGGAACCCACCTACACTTCTGCACCCCCGTCTGTCTGTGAGCTGCTGAGCTGCATTAATGCCTTGTGTCCCATGTCTGGGCTTTTCCACATTTACTTTTCGCTCTTTTCTTTCCAGCCAGAGGTCCATGCTTTAATGCAGGCTTCCTTAAACTCGGCCCTCCAGATATTTTTTTGGCCTACAACTCCCATGATCCCTAGCTAGCAGGACCAGTGGTTGGGGATAATGGGAATTGTAGTCTCAAAACATGTGGAGGGCAGAGTTTGAGGAAGTCTGCTTTAATGTTCCATGTCAGAGTGTGGGGTTTTTTGTGCCCCAAGCTTTCGCCACAAAAACCCTCTCTTTAAAGCTGAATTTGGGTTTTCTGTGGATTGACCTTTGCTCTGACTGAGCTTTAAAAATCATGTTTTCATGGGAAAGGCTTTGGGGGGGGGGAAAGAAAGGGCCCTCAGACATGGAGCTTTAAACTGTAGACCGTTCCTGGAAAGAGTTGAGGAAAGGTGGTTGTGGAACAGATGAGTGAGTTGGTTGTGTTTAGCATGGAAAGAGAAGAAGGAGAGGTGATGTAATAGCTATTTTCAAATATCGGGTGACTGTCACATGGAAGAGGGAGCAAATAACAAGGACTTTAGCTCAGTAGTAGAGCATCAGTTTTGTATGAAGAAAGCTCCAAGGTTCAGTCCCCAGCATCTCAGGGTAGGGCTGCTAGAGGCCCATGTCTGAAACCCTGGAGAGCTGCTGGTAGACAGTGCAGGCAATATTGAGCTAGACAGACTAATGATCTGACTCAGTATAAGGCATCTTCCCATGTTCCCATGGGGACGCAGGTGGTGCTGTGGGTTAAACCACAGAGCCTAGGACTTGCCGATCAGAAGGTCGGCGGTTCGAATCCCCGTGACAGGGTGAGCTCCCGTTGCTCGGTCCCTGCTCCTGCCAACCTAGCAGTTCGAAGGCACGTGCAAGTAGATAAATAGGTACCACTCCAGCGGGAAGGTAAACTGCGTTTCCGTGCGCTGCTCTGGTTCGCCAGAAGTGGCTTAGTCATGCTGGCCACATGACCCAGAAGCTGTACGCCAGCTCCCTTGGCCAATAAAGCAAGATGAGCGCTGCAACCCCAGAGTCGGCCGCGACTGGACCTAATGGTCAGGGGTCCCTTTACCTTTACCATCTTCCCATGCAAAGCAGCATCTAATGAAAAAAATCCTCTACAGTACCACTGCTTGCTATAAGCCCATTGTGAAATATGAAACACTGCAGATGTTCCCAAAGAGAACTCCAGTTCAAATTGTGTGTGATTGATTGCATAAATGGCAAGTTATTGGATGCTAAGAAAGAGTCACTAACAAGCATCTTTATTAAAGAAAATATTAGACAAATTAAATAAAGGCTCTCTGTATTTACAATGCATTCTAGAGCATTGCTGAGTAGATTAGCTCAATAATTGGGCCACACAAGCTGATTCATAAAGTTTAGATACTAAAATAACATCTTAAGGCAATAGTAATTTAATTTTTTTTTCTTCAACATGTTGGCATAGATTTTCCTAGATGTTTTACAAATAGTTATTAAAAGCACATTGTGAATCTGAACTCCCTGTGGGCAAAACGTTTTTATGCTTAACTTCCATTTAGTTCAAAATTACAAATGGCTGGGGCTCTGGGAAGAGATCAGAGAACCATGCCCAGTTATCAGAAAATCAGCCGCTGAAGTCAATCTAAGGCAAGCTCAGCAATGAACAGCTCTGGTTGTGGGTGCTGTGCAAATGTTTTAGAAAGTAAAGTTGCTCTTTTGGTCAGAGTCAAAAGGAAAGACTTGATCATTCTATGGACACAATGAATACCTCAGATGCCAGGAACGTGTGTGGCACTGGTTTTCAAATGTTCCCTTTCCAGGGAAGCCTTCAGGGTTTCTTTGTCAAGGAACCCAAGAAGAGAGCAGAGGATTCTGGGATGTGACTTCAGCCAGTGTTCCTCCTGGGTTCCCTGGTGTTGGACTAAAACTGCCACGACCCCTGACAATTGGCTAAGATGGCTGGGCAGTGGCATGTGGGGGCTGTAAACCCAACAATATCTGGGGACTAAAAAACACTGTTCTAGGGTGTTGTTGTTGTTGTTATTATTATTATTATTATTATAATTATAATACAACCTTCTACACTATTGTCTCAATAAAATGTACAGTGGTACCTCAGGTTACATACGCTTCAGGTTACAGACGCTTCAGGTTACAGACTCCGCTAACCCAGAAATATTACCCCGGGTTAAGAACTTTGCTTCAGGATGAGAACAGAAATTGTGCTCCAGCGGTTAAAAGTCCAAAAATAGCTGATACATTTAAACCAAAACAACACAAAATAGGCACGCATGGCAAATGCCAATTTATTGGGAAAGCCTGTCAGAACAAAAATGTTCTCAATTGTTTCTGGAAAGTGCAGATAGTGGGCATTTCTCAACAGAAATGCCATTGCACAAAATAGGGGCAGCCACACTAAAAGCCTCAGAAGTATAGAGTTTGCTTTGGTTACTGGATGCAAGTGGAAGTGGGACTGCACCCTGGAATGCAGAGGGGAAGTTGCGGATGAGCTATCTCACATGTGCGCACCTCTACAGATCCACTCATCAATGAGTGCTGATTGGGAAGGGGTGTGGCTTGGTAACAGATTTGCATGCAGAACAATTTAAAAAAATGGGTAAACCAGTGCTTTTTTAAAAAAATAAATAGAAAAAAGGTGCCGGTACTCACCACAAAGTTGTTACAGTAAGTTCCACACTTTTAACATTTGAGTATTAAAAGGTGCCAGTACCGTGTACCTTTGAGTAGCCCCAGAAAAAAAGCACTGCCTAAAATAATAAAATCAGGAGTTCAGTTCAGGGAAATGCTTGCCTAAACAGGTGTGTCTTCAGGTGCCGGCGGGATGCCAATACTGATAGGGTTTCTTGCATTTCATTGGGGAGCAACACTGCAATCTCCCCCAGTAATGTCTAGTGATAAAACACGTTTGATGTGACATTATGCTGTAAGTTTCCCTGGCCTGTGCGTGTGACAGCAAATGGAATGAAGCACAATGAAGGAGATGTGAATATGGGAAGTTATCTCAATGCATATACATGGTGGTGATGGTGGAAAGAACCACATCTGCTGTCCCTGACCCATCCCTGTTTATTGATTTGTTATCTATTTAATTCCTCTTAGGCATCACTTCCTAGGAAGCATCTCAAAGTGACTGAACAGTAAAAACGACAGCATTAAGAACACATATAAAACAATTTTACATGTAAAACTGGCTAAAACCATTGGAGCAGAAATACAATTGCGCATCTGAACAGATAGAGATTGGCATAAAAATTCCCCACAAAAAACTTGAAGTTTGTTGAAAAGGGCAACAGATTTGGCACATGTGGTCAATATGCAATGGGAGTTCCAAGAGGTAGGTGCTACCATGGTAAAGACACAATCCCTGTATCGTATAGAAGAGATCTCCTGATCAGATGTAATCTGCAGGAAGTCTTCTCCTGCAGAGCGCAGTGATTGGTTGGGTATATAAGGGATGAGACCATCTTCTGTATCCTGGACCCAAGATGTGTATGACTTAATGCACAAATACTAGCCTTGAACTTTTCTGCATTTGCAGGAAGATCTGAAAAGGTGTCTCTTTGTGTTTCGTGCATTCTTTGGTTTACAGATGACACAAAGTGCCAACAATCCAGATTTAGAAATGGGTCCATTACTAGTCACACTCTGCTTGCATGACTTCTTCATGTGAATGCTTTTTGGAATGTGCTTTCTGACAGCAATTGTTGATTTTGTGGGGGGCGGGGGGGGGAAGTGGACACTAATTCCATACTGGGCAAAAGTGCATTTGCTGGCTGTCTCAAGCACTTTGTTCAGAGGCAAACAGTTCTGGCATTATGTGGGTGCTAATTATTATGATAAACGGAGGAAGCTCACATCTGTCCTGCTAATATGACTGTTATTTCAGCCTGCTGCGGTGTCGTTTCAGAAGAGAGAGATCATTGGTTTTACATGGAGACGAAAAGCCTCTTTTAATCCAAGATAGCCTAGAAACATCTCTGTCTCTCACAGAAAAAAAGATAGAAAATAAAATCAAAACTGATATTCTGGAAAAGGATAAAAACAAACAAGGACTCTAGGCCAAATACTGCATTGGCTGAGATCCTGAAGTGAGCCGGCGAGAAATTCTCTTCTCATTTGCACTTGTGTAACAAGATTATGCTGCCTAAAACCTATAATTTCTCCCCTTTCTCATCACAAAGGACACGAGATTGATTTGGCAGGAACCAAGTATTTAATGGAGCAACTGTCAAAATGGTAAAATGATTGAAGGGATTAAAGTCGGGTGACTCTTCTAGCAATAAGTGCCACGGAACTGAATGATTTATATGCCTGGAAGGGTTTGTTAGGTTACTATCGTTTCCTAATTAGGACACCATAGTAGCCACTTGGGTCACTGAGAGGGGGCACGGGGGGGGGGAGGGGGAGAAGAGGAAGCCAAAAAGAGCATACATCTGCAGCAAACACAAACAGGGTCTCCAATGAGCTTAGGTACCCCAGGCTCTGGGGAAGATGCTTGCAGGAAATCAATGTATTGTTATGAGCAATATTAACCACAAATGGTGAACAATAAAACCTGCTGCCAGTTTGGACCGCTGCAGCTCTAATCCTGGCAAGCAATTTCTCTCGATGGCGATGCAACAATATGCTTACCCCAACGTTTCAGAATCCAGTCTTCCAACAGTATTTGTTCCAAATACAAATGAAGTAACTTGAATCTAGGGAGCTTGAGCGACGGGAGAAGAAATGAAGACAATGTCCCGCAGCCTCATAAAAACACGCCCTCCAACATTTCTCCAATGAAAATAGGGATGTCCCATTCCATAATGATAATTTTACTATTTATACCCCACACATCTTACTGGGTTGTCCCAGCCACTCTGGGCTGCTTCCAACATATATAAGAACATAATAAAACATTAAGCATTTGAAAAACTTTCTTATACAGGATTGCCCTCAGACGGTTCAGGGGTCGGATAACTCCATACCCTCCAACATTTCTCCAATGAAAATAGGGACATCCTAAGGAAAGGCAGGCATTCCAGGATCAAATCAGAAATTGGGATGGCTTCTTTAAATCAGGGGCGTCCCTGGAAAATAGGGACATTTGGACGGTCTGTGATAAAAAATGGCTAACCAAGTCAGAATTGGAGGTAGCCCTGATAGCGATTGTTCAGCTTGGCTTATTAATAGGCCGCTGAACTAAAAAGCCCCAGGGCAACTGAGGGGAAAGAAATGAGCAACCTAAGCCAATAAGAATTGTTTCCTGATTAAAGATTGTTGCTCTGAGGTTGTATGGTGGTGATTACAAAGCATTCATATCTGCTTTTCACCACTCCAACACAACACCTCAGGGCCAACACAGTACATTTTGGCACCTGAAGAAAACCACAAAACGGCTTCCCCCCCCCACCAGGGAAGAAGGGTGAATAAAGATCTACATCATGAGCCAAGGGTGAATAAAGATCTATATTAGGAACATGGGGTGGGGGGTGGAGACCAGCAGTGCCTCCTTGTTGCCAAGAGGCTGCTATAGAGGTGGCATTGTGGTTGGTTGGTTGGTTGGTTGGGGGGTGCCAAGGAGGCAGCAGATCCAGCCTCCAGGGACTGTGCCTCAGCTGTCACTGCCACCATGGCAGCCGCCGCCGCCAATGCATTCCTTGGAGCCCAGATCTGCTGCCCCTGTGGACCCTGCCACCCGAGGCAGTCGCCTCACCTTGCCTCATGCTTGGGCTGGCCCTGCAGGATCTGATGATATAAAAGCATGATATGATGTTGCCACATGACGACTGTATTTAAAAGATTGTCTTACTCCCTATACCTCTGTCTGAGCTCTGTGATCTGCCACAGAAGCACTTCTGAAGGTGCCTTGCAGCGTCAGACTGTCCTCAGCAAGAAAATTTGCATTTAATGTGGTGGTTCCACAGTTATGGAACTCACTATTTAGTGAAATCAAGTTGGCATCATCTGTAATGAGCTTTGGGCGCCAACTTGATTATTTCCGCAAGTCTTCTTATGAAAATGATTTATAGTCTTTCTAACCTTCTTGCCAGATGACATATTTTTGTATTTCTGCTTCTTTAATGTATTCTCTTTGACATTTTTTCCATTATATTGTTTTGATTGGTATTGAGATCCTTTACACCACATAGATGTGGTACAGAAATGAATAACATACATACATACATACATACATACATACATACATACAACTAATATTCAGTTTGATGTAATGCTTAGAGTGTTGGACTATGACAAAGGGGACCAGTCTCAAATCTTAACTAAGCCATCAGCCATCAATGCAAGTTATGTAATTTTGTCACAGTGAGACTAATAAAGCAGTTTTCGGTGGAAGGTGAATTGCAGTGGAATGGAAATAGCTTTGCATGCAATGTATATAAGGTGGAACAGAAGTAATGCATTATTTTCCTTATGTACAATTTACATTACATATTAGGAAGTTGCAGAGTCTGCCTAAATCAATTGGGAGTGGCCCAGTGCACTCCCTTCTAATAGTTGCTCACCCTTCCCTTCCCTTCCCTATCCTGACCCGAAATCATAGCTTTGTACATTTAAACTGAGCCTCCCTTGTCCAGCATGCCACTACCTGGTCATCACTGCAGCTTCTCCTCACATGATCACCACTGGAGGTTGTAAGGGAGTCCATCCTGCGGCTGCACTGCAGCAGCTTAGCTTCCATTTCAAGCATTTTGGATGGTTGTCCCTTGTGCCCAAAACACTAGTCTTGGAGGGAAATCATAGGAATATAGGAAGTCAACTTACAGGAAGTCAGCTCATTGGTCTCTTTGGCACTGTATTGTATACTTGGACCATCAGGTTCTCTCTTGGGTCTCTAGCAGAGAGCTTTCACATCACCAGTGGTGGACCTATGTTTCGGGGGCCCTGAGGCCTGAACTATTATGGGGGCTCCTTCACAACCAGCAACAAGATCTGGGTAACCACTGTCAGGTTGTTCCACAACAGATCACCACACCTTTACAACATCTGTGCTACTGAGTCTCAAACTTTGGGATTGTTGAAATATATAAAACAAAAGATTAATCAGCTTGAGTCACTCAACTCAAACTGGGTCTAAAAAAGTAAAGGTAAAGGACCCCTGACAGTTAAGTCCAGTCACAGACGACACTGGGGTTGCGGTGCTCAAGTCGCCTTAGAGGCCAAGGGAGCCAGCGTTTGTCCACAACAGTTTTTCCAGGTCATGGGGCCAGCATGACTAAGCCTCTTCTGACGCAACGGAACACTGAAACCAGAGCAGCGCATGGAAATGCCGTTTACCTTCCCGCCAGAGCAGTACCTATTTATCTACTTGCACTTTTTGGCATGCTTTTGAACTGCTAGGATGGCAGGAGCTGGGATCAAGCAACGGGAGCTCAGCCCGTCGTGGAGATTTGAACTGCCGACCTTCTGATCGGCAAGCCCAGGAGGCTCAGTGGTTTAGACCACAGCACCACCAGTGTCCCATGTAATCGAAACTGGGTCTACTAAACCCCATTTTTTTAAGCAATGTGGACACACGTCGCTTCTGGGGCCCCTCCAGGATTAGCACCCCTGAAGCTTAAGCTTCATTAGTTTTACAGCACACCCACCCCTGCATAGGATTCCTTCCTGCCCCCTTTAACTGGAGCTGCCAGGGAGTGAAACTGCATGCAAAGCATGAGCTCTAACACTTTGCTGCGAATCCTCGGAAGAGAAGCAGCTAGTATATCGTTGTTCTGTTTCTGGTACTGCACGTGCATATATTAACTAAAGCTGAAGAACTGGGAACAGACATCAAACTTCCTGAAAAATATATATACAATATACAGTTTTTTATGAGCTGGAGATTCAGCCAGTTCAAACAGTCATGTGTTCTTGATTTGTACAGTACCTCTCCTGCTGAAAGGCCTTTGCAGTGCTTACAGCATTTCCCTTCTCCGGCTGTCCAGCGCCCTTGTGAATTAAGTCACTTGCACATGGTTGCCCCTTTAGCAGAAAACAGAATTACCCCCAGGATCATGTCCAGTACTTTGCCCACCAAGTAAATTGGCCACTTTATGCTGAAAAGCAACATACTATAGACACCAAATAGCAGATGTCAATAGCAATATTGTAAGTGACTTCAAAATCCCCATCTTTGGGGCTTTTCCTGCCCCATTGTCTGGCATAACAAATCACAACATCCTGAAAGTCTGACATTCTCTCCCAGCCTAGCTTTTGGTGGTTAACAAACATTGCATTTCTTTGGGGGCTTGTTATTGTATTTGACTCCATTGTTTTGAATATCTCTTTCATTGCACTGCAAATTTCTTAACAGAATGCATATTACTTTTATTTATTTCTTTTCAGAGTAGATTAAGGGGAGACAGAATTGTATTTGAATATGGGGCATTGCTTTAAAATTATTCTAATGTGCACTGACGTCCAGAAATTGTTAGGCACTGGATTGCATTGATTTCAGCGAGATTTAGGCGTGCCTAACTTTCTGCACATTTCTGTTTCAGGAGAATGGGAGACGCTGGGAGATTCAATCCATTTAAACTGATGGCCTGCTTTCCTAGCTCTTAATATCATTTATGGAAATCAAGTCCAACAACACTTTAAAAAATGTAAAACGACTCATTCAGAAAGGGTCTGGAAACATGATTTTCATCTGTGTTAAATATATGTGATGAAACATATATTAGAAGGTCCCAATCCAGCATCAGGCATTCATCAGAACCACTGTGGTTCTGTGAAGACCTTGTGCCCCTTTTAATTCTCTCTCATCCAGAGGGTGACACACTTTTCTGTTCCCTAAAACCATAGATTCCCTATGCAATTGATGTAGTTCTCCTGTTCAGATTGAGCAAGGAGACAGTGAGGAAAAACAGTAGTTGGAGGAAAACACCACAGGGACGAGGGGGAAATTAAGGAGGCATAAAAGATTCACAATTCACATTACGTCCTTATATTTTTGAGCCTGGCTGCATCTGAATATATTTCATATAGACATCAATTTGATTTTGATACCTGTTTGGACATCTGGATAGCTTATATTAATTCATTTGTTTAACTTAAGATGCTGAGGGTTAGTATATCTGTAATATGAATGGACAGTGACTTTTTGTTGCTGTTAATACTAATGATAATACTACCTTTTCTTCTTTCCCTTCTTCCTTTGTTAAATTTACAAAAAACAAATTAAGACTAAAAAGTAAGTGCAAAATTAATTAATTTGGAAAGAAAAGGGAAGGCAACAAATCAACACGCCCCAATAAAAGGTTTCTATCTGTACACTGTCAGAGTGATAATTTCTACCTCAGGATGAAGAAAGGACCTTTTAACACAGTCATTGTTTGTATATCGGAAATCTTCTAAAACCCCTTTCTTCCTTCTTGTGTCATTGGACAAGATGATAGTTTATATACAGCTTATTAATTTGTAATGTCAAACAAAAACTGACTAACCTAACCCACGGTATGCTTGCTTGGTCCTGAGCTATTCCACTCTAAACCCTCAGATTATGTTAGATTTATATGATGGCTTTAGAATATGCCTGATTGCTTTTATTCCCAGGTGGCCATTTGTGCAGCTGGAGACCAGCTGGGGATTGTGATTCCTTGGCAGCAGCCAAGCCTGGTCAATGACTACTGTTGGGGTCCATGCAACTAAAGGGATCTTTCCGAAGCTGCTCAACACCCACTGCTTTTCTTCAACTACATAACACACCCAGAGCTGATGAACAGCGTTGATGTTATTGTATTTAGACAAGTGGAGCCTGCAACAAAATATTGGAGGACACCCAAAAGATATGGAGAAACAGCTCTTTGGATAAAGAGGAACATGGCTTAAAGACACCACAGAACATCAGTCAAACAGTGGCTCAGTTTGAACATAACAATTAGCCAAACCAAGGCTTCATGTGAATGCATGAGCTGTTAAGATTCCTGCTCCATGATTGCAGTCATGGGATTGTTGTCTATCACATGACGGTGTATGTTTTGACTCCACAGTGTGGGAAGTGATGAAGACAGGATGTTTGTGTTAGTGTGTTCCGGGAAGTGGGACTATTGTCCTTTGTTCTTTCTCTTTGCTGTCTGATGAGAAAGAGGAAGGAGCTAATGCTCCGAGTGTTTTATATGTAAATAAACGTAGATTAGCCGAATGCTGAGCTACTGAGTTCTGTTATGCAACTACGAACTCTGCGGATCCCTAAGTGTGGCAATGTCTGTTGGCATCGGTCGCTGTGATGTTCAGGCAGAAGAAGGCTTTTGAAGCTCCTGAACGATCAACCAGGAGGGAGACAACATGCCAGTCTGGAATGTGTCTCTGCCAGGGTCCTACTTGAGAGTAGGTAGGCTCCTGACATGAGCATGGAGGTTCCCAGAGAGATTTCCATGTCCTCCCTCTGCCCAAGACAAAAAGACAGAGCACTTCCTTGTATGTAAGAAGGAGATCATTATTCGGGTAGGTAATGGTGCAGACTCAGCAGCAGACATAGAGCCCAGAAGTCATGATTTTGGAGCTCAGGATCTAGAGAAGAAGTGCAGATGCCCTAACAAGTTATGAAGATGTCCCAGTACGTTTCCACACCCCACTCATCAAGCTTTTAAAGATGAGCCATGGTACACTCACTTATGAGTCTTGCTAACCTTGCAGGAATGCTAGGATTGCAACTGTATGGTCCATCAGGGCAGATAGGTCTTCTCCCATCTGCAAAGGGAGTGTCTGGTTTTAGGCAAAACCCCTGACAGTTTCTAGCTTCTGTTCAGTTGCTTTCCCCCTCTAGCTGGACACAGCCTCCTCAGCCTCCGCTGAATATCTCTGCTGAAGCTCTCCAAACCTGGGCTCATAGTTTGTCTCACTCCAGAAAAACCATGAGCTGTAAACCCAAGTACTCTCTGGAGTGAAACAAACCATGAGCCCAGGTTCAGATTACATGCCAAGCCAAACCATGACTTAATTCAGCAGCAACAAGACAGGAGAAGGAGCAAAGCTATGGCAATCACCTCTCTGGGAGTCCACATACCTGCGCATTCATGCTAAGACATGGTTTGGCTTACATGCTAACCACTATGTTTAGATGACTTTAGCCAGTTCCAGGTGTTCCTCCAAGCAGTGACTAAATGTGTGGGTGGGTGTGAGTGGGGAGTGCCCCTGATGTTATTTGTCCTACTCATCCTGTCCACCTGCCACATGTTCACCAGAATATCTGTTCAGAGTGGCCACTTACACACTGCCAAAAAAGGGGGAAATGTATCACCAAAAAAGATGACAAAAGAGGACACCAATTCAAACAAAACTTGCATGGGCTAATTTATGCTGTGTGTACAGAAGCAAATTTAGAAATAATTACCATAATGTAAACAGAAATGCAACACATCTCACAGTAGTGGGGAAAACCACAATCTGGTGACTTGTTTGCTTGCTCAGTTTGCTGCCCAGAAACTAACCCTTGATGGGCAACTTCAGGGACCCTGTTCTCCCTTCTGATGGTTCTTTATCTTTAAACCAGACTTGAACAACACAGCCCTTCAAAGAGAGGATGCCTTCAACCAGAGGGCTGATCTCTGCAAAGAAAGAATCCATGGCATGTCTAGCTGCAATGGAGCATGTACATGAATTGCTGCTGTACACACGTGACTACTCCATGTGACACTAGAACTCACGGAGCGAGAGTAGAACCCAGCATCTCCATTGCCAAGGCAGCCAGACCAGCGCTCCTTATCTTGCCATGTTGCACTGAGGTAGTTTCAGTGCAGCACAGTAAAAGTGAGAGAGCAAGAGAAAGATGATGCATTTGCCTTGATAGTGAAGATGCATTCTGGGAAAAAGAGCCGAGTCGAACAGGAGATCAATGTATGTGCACATTTTTTGCCTTCCTGAAAAGCAGTCCCCTCTTGCCAATTTTTTAAAGAGAGACTCCACCAAACCCGACAATGTGTAAATGGAAAGCTCCATCATGGCAACTGCAGAGTTTAGTAATGGTCAGGGAAAGCCGTCCTAAACAACAACTCCAAAATGTGTTTACCTGCCGATAAAACTAAGCCTGTCAGACTTCCCCAAGAAGATTGTTCTGCAAAGTGAGTGCCACTGCTGCAAAGGCTCTTTCTCAGGCTGGGGGGGGGGGAGAGGGGGGGTCTTTCTCATTTATTAATTAAATTAAATTGATACCCCACCTTTCCTCCCAAAGGTGCCCTGGGCAGTTCGTGTATAACAGAAGGGTGTGCCACTATCATCAACAAACTGAATTCAAAGCAGGTATCTAAAAGCAATGAGGTGCATGTTCAAATTTATTTTAAAACGATCACGCTAAAGTCAAGCAGTTATTCAAATGCATTTATATTAACAACACAGTTGTTGACTTCCGCAAATGTGTGGGAATTTAAGCAAATGTATTTAAGCAAAACAAAGGAAACTCCTGCACTCCATCTAATTCTGCCCCCCTCCCATTAATGTCACAGTAAATTTCAATGTCATATTCCTGTACGCCGCTGCCCTTAATCTGACAGTGTCAGAAGGATCTATCTTCATTTTCTCACTCTTTTCATAATCTAATCCTCAGCTCTAACATGCAATTAGTGCCCTCTTCGCCCTCTGCATACCAAGCGAGGCGGCCGGCTTCAGCGTTGGCTGTGCAATCCGTTTAGCAATGCCGCGCGTAATGAATATGTACATTTTGAGGACCTCAGCGAGGAGGGTCACAGGCAATCAACCTTGAATTCAATTACGCGAGTCAAGGTTAATGACTCGGCGCAGTGGTCAGAGGCATTCAGAATACGGCAGATTAAATCAGCCTGTCAGAACTGACAATGCAGAAGGGACAGAATTACTTGTGTGAGAAACAGGGAATCACGTGAAGATAAAATGGTGTCAGTCTTCAGTGAAGATTACATGGAGTCTGCTGTGGCAAATCTGATTGTAAATCTCCCCTAGCCCTATAATATGATTAGTCTACATAAAGACATGTCTAGATTGTAATGGAGAGTTTGCTAATAATGCTGTCTGAATGCCACCCTCACTGGGTGACTCCAGTCTTGCCTCCTCATCCTACATGCTGATAAGGATGTTATAAATGGAGAGCCAAAAATAATTTTATCTTGTCCACTGCATAGGTATGACTTCAGAAGGGTGTGAGGTTCAGTACCCAAAGAGATCTTGTTCAATAATTTGTTGGAACAATGAGTTCCCAACAGTAACTTTAAACAAAATAAGAAGATGTGGTTTTCATTCATTCAAACTAGAGGGAGAGACAGAAGAAGCTTTTAAATCCATTAGGGATGGGGAAGCGGTCTCTGTGCTTCAAGTGAGGCAGTCTGCTTCAGGCAGCTGATTTTGGAGTTAAGGCCAGCAAATTGTCAGTCATGTAATGCAATATTGTGGCTGAGATCCAGAGTTCCTGTGAGCTCAGTGGGACACAACTGCTGGAGGAAGGGGAGGAAAGCAATCTTGGCTGACTTCTTTTCCCCCGCTCAGCTGCCTGAAATTCTGCTTGAGAGGGTTGGGGAACCCTCTGGAACAGCACGGGTGATGTCTTCTCTGAAACATTGCTCTAGAGTCTACAAGATGCAACTTCAAGTTTTCCTCTTACAAAACAGGCAGAGTACTTTTCAAAAAATGTTTATTTGTTGTACTAGTTGTGTAGTTTCTGTGTGGCTCACCTGGCATCAACTTTGTACATCTTTTCACTAGAAGGTGAAAATCTTTTTGTAAATATATATTCCCAACTTTTTAAAGTTTCAGATTTTTTTCTTTACACACTCTTAATTTTTTTATTGGTTGTTAGCTATTTTATATTGTGCTTTTATGTGTTCTAATTTAAATTGTTTTTAATATTGCTAGCTGCCCTGGGAAGAAAATTTTTATTGCAGGGTATCTATCATCTATCTATATCTATCTATCTATCTATCTATCTATCTATCTATCATCTATCTATCTCTCTCTCTATCTATCTATCTATCTATCTACAGTGGTACCTCGGGTTAAGTACTTAATTCATTCTGGAGGTCCGATCTTAACCTGAAACTGTTCTTAACCTGAAGCACCACTTTAGCTAATGGGGCCTCCTGCTGCTGCCGCGCCGCTGGAGCACGATTTCTGTTCTCATCCTGAAGCAAAGTTCTTAACCCGAGGTACTATTTCTGGGTTAGCGGAGTCGGTAACGTGAAGCGTATGTAACCCAAGGTACCACTGTATCTCTATCTATCATCTATCTATATCTATCTATCTATCTATCTATCTATCTATCTATCTATCTATCTATCTATCTATCTATCATCTATCTATCATCTATCTATCTATCTATCTATCTATCTATCTATCTATCATCTATCTATCTATCTATCTATCATCTATCTATCTATCTATCTATCTATCTATCTATCTATCATCTATCTATCTATCAATCTATCATCTATCTATCTGTTGTAACTAACATAAATTATTATCTAGTAGAATTACTACCCTTCCTCGAGTCTCAGGTTATGATTTTTGCAAGCAAAGACAAATAGCTTCTTTTAGCATTTTCTCTTTTAAAATGATCCAGAATATCCAATGACAACCCTAATATTTCTGGTTCAAAGCATAAATATTTTTAAAATACTCCCCCCTGATTTCTCCAGGAAAAGAACAACAGGCAGAAAAAAGATCACTCTCCCCAAATCTCTCTTTTTATATCAATTGCCCTGTAGTTAACATATTTGCCTCACTTACAGCAAGCTCAGTAAGCATTTTGGATAATGCACATAAAACTGGGACAGTCCTTTGACAGATCCGGGACTTGCTCCCATGCAACTGCAGCTTCAGATCAAGTTTCTTTTGCTCCGGGGCTACCAGTTTGTGTTCCCATTCCCCAAGAGCAATCAAATTGACTATTGTCCTGGAGCCAACAACTCTGCATGCAATTAGGAAGAGCTGCTTTGAAGCAGCTGCCCGTGTGAGCCCATCTATGCAGCTCACCAGACAAGCTAATTGTTCTGCTTAGCCGTGTTTACACAGCATGTCCTGCAGCTCCAGTATACCAGAATGCAGCACTGTCAAAATTAAAGCGGCCATCTTACTTATGGTCAACCCTTCTGACAGCTCCAAGGTGGGCAGAAGTCGACGGTGAAGCCCTTCCTGATCTGGAGATGCAGGAGTGGGAAGAATCTTACCTTGTTGATTTCTGTCTTAAAAGTGATGGTGGCCTGAATGCGAGTGGGGGAAGGTAACAGCCTGAGTCTAGAGGTCTTGGGGTTCCTATTGACACAGTTTGCAGAGCCATTATGTTGAATGTCAAATTTAATATGTTGTTTGTAATAGGCCTTGAGTTCTTTGGAACCACAGGGTTGGTTCACCTATGGGCTGCAATTCCATGCATACTTTCCTGGGTGTAACACAGTGGGGCTTCCTTCCAAGTAAACTTGCATAGGATTGGTTCATCTATATTTTATTATCATTTCCTCAAAGACTCGAAGAGGAATGTGTCAGCGGCTGCCACTGAAAAGCCACTTTGGGCATTCTTAAATTGCACCCTTGCAACCCCTTCCCAGCATGAGTATGCTGATTGCACAGGTTTCTGATTGCAGTTAGGGCTGTTAATGGATCCAGCAAAATGTGCCTGCAATTTCCCTTCAGACCCTTTCCCCAATGCGGGGAGGTCAGAGTAAGGTGGTTGGGGCTGGCTCCCATTCTCCTCATGGGTACAATTTACAAATATCTGAATGAGTCTTGTATCTGAGGCGCCATGAGGCTTTAGGTCTGCAGTGGCTCAATCCTACATGCAAGTCCTCCATCAGGCCACAACCACACACATTTAAAGCACTATGATGCCACCTTAAACAGCCATAGCTCCCCCCAAGGAATTCTGGGAGCTATAGTTTGTTAAGGGTATTGAGAGTTGTTAAGTGACCCATATTCCCCTTCCACAGCTATGTTCCCAGAGTTCCCTGTGAAGAGGGATTGATTGTTAAGCCACTCTGGGAACTGTAGCTCAGGGAGGGGGAAACTCTCAGCTCCCTTGCCAAACCACAGCTCCCAGGATTCCTTGGTGGAAGCCACAACTGCTTAAAGTGGTATCATAGTGCTTTAAATGCATGGTGTGAATGTGGCTGCTGTTATTCTCATGAAGACCAGAAATGGTTCACACACATGTTCATCGCTTGAAGATTGCAACCTAAAGTGGTGACTTGCGCATGTGTGAATGTAAACCGTCATGGATCTGACACCATAGACAGAACATTCATGCTATCTTGTTGTTGTTGTTTAGTCGTTTAGTTGTGTCCGACTCTTTGTGACCCCATGGACCAGAGATCACCAGGCACTCCTGTCTTCCACTGCCTCCCACAGTTTCGTCAAACTCATGTTAGTAGCTTCAAGAACACTGTCCAACCATCTCACCCTCTGTCGTCCCCTTCTCCTTGTGCCCTCCATCTTTCCCAACATCAAGGTCTTTTCCAGGGAGTCTTCTCTTCTCATGAGGTGGCCAAAGTATTGGAGCCTCAGCTTCAGGATCTGTCCTTCCAGTGAGCACTCAGGGCTGATTTCCTTAAGAATGGATAGGTTCTTATCTTATATAGCTATCTTATGTCGCCTCAAACATCACACTTTTCAGTTGCCGCCAGTTATACAACAGTGATTAAGTGTAGAGAAATCAAGTGTTATAAAGGCTGGTGTGTTAGTCCAGGAGGAGACCCATAGTTCAGTGATAGAGGACATGTTCTGCATGCAGAAGGTCCAGGTGGATAGCTCAGCTAGTTACAGAATGGTGCTGATAATGCCAAGGTTGCAAGTTCAATCCCTGTTTGGGACAGCTGCATATTCCTGCTTTGCAGGGGGTTGGACTGAATGATCCTTGGGGTCTTTTCCAGTTCTATGATTCTATGATCTCCAGAAAGGGCTGTGAAGGATTCCTGCCTGAAACGCCAACTAGTGTTGGCAATACTGAGCTCACTGACCCAGCAGACAACTGCATATGTGATTGAATCCACAGTTATTTCTGGAATCGGAATGCCAACATCTTCTTCGATATCTGCATTCTGACATCTTAAAGGTTATGAAGTGCTATTCTGAAATTTGTCGTATTCAGAGACCCAGCATTCCCCAACCAATGACATTAGCCACTTGATGTTGAGGAATTTTTATGAGGTAGAATGACTCTGTACTGTTGTCACTCTTGTTGCTGGGCATATGAAATGATTTTGAATCCTGCCTTGCAACTTAACTCGACACCAGATGTAACATGTCCCCTCAAAGCATGTTCTGGTTTCAGGGATATCGAGCAACATCAGGTCCTTCAATATGTTGCATGCTGCTCCAGGTTCTCCCTTGAGAGCTCAAAGGAAAGGCATGCTGCACTGAGGCGAGGGACTCCTGATATTTTGACAAGTGTTCTTCGTTAATTGTGCCGTGGAGTTAATTGAAAATGAACGTACAAAACGCGTCCATGCATAGAAATGGTTTCTACTGACAACAACCCATGAACTGGATACAGGTGCCAGAAGAAGGCAGTGTGGTGTAGTGGTTAGAGTAGTGAACTAGGACCTAGGAGACCAGGGTTTGAATCCCCATTCAGCCATAAAGCTCACCAGGCAACTGCGGGCCTGTCAGAGTCTCTCAGTCCAGCCTACATCACAACATTGTTGTGAGGATAAAAATGAGGAGAAGAACTATGTATGGCACTTAAAGATCCCTGGAGCAAAGGTGGGATATAAATATAATAAGAAAGAATCATATTTGAAATGGCTATCTGCTGTACACTTTATGAGTCATTTGGTCCATTGATAATGCTCCATGTACACAAGTTGGTCCATATCTGCATTAGTGCTGCCACGGCTCTATAAACTGAGGTGATGCGTTTTAAAACTATTCATCACTCTCTAGAAGATTTATTTGTGATGTGTCATGTCAAAGCTGCATTTATTAAAATCTCTGTATTATAAATCGATTTCCCACCATCCCCTTTAATACACTTTTTCCTATTTTTTTAAAATGCCATATATATAAAATCTGCACAAAAAGCCATCTCCCTATCATATTCCCATTTTAAAATGTTTCTCTGAGGTCGACACTACAATTTTGTTTGACCTTTTAGCTAAAAAGATCACAGCTGGGATTTGTTTTTTCAGCTATCACCGTTGTCGATCCTTTATCAGGGTGGCCCTTCAGTCAAAGTAATTTGTACTATTTGTCTTAATGCAACAGAGAGATCAGAACCTCCCCTTGCTACTCGAGGTCACTTAATTTGTATTGTCCTGTAGCCAGAAATGTTGGCTTTGTACTCAAGTTTGCCAGAATGGAGCAGCCTGTAACAGATGACATTTGCGCGCGACACATTCTCGATAAAATCAAGGGAATGTAAGAATTGAGGGTTTTGGTTTCTTTTAAATGGTCACACCCACACCCACAGAAACTTTGCTAGCTGTCATGGTAGCAAACATAATTAACATTTAAAATATGCACAACAGCATTTGGAGGATATGCCTGTTGATTTTGTGGGCCACCACGATTGCAAAATTTGGAATTGTGTGCTTGGAATGTGGCTTGGTGGCATTCTCTTGGTTATAAATGTCCTTAAGAAAACATTAGAAGTGCTTTAAATGCTCTAACATTGCTTTTAAGTTAAATTAAACATACATAAGCATGCTTTCTTCACTACTTTGAATCAGAATTTTGACTGATGCTGGGACGCTTGTCTGAAATTTAAGTATCAGCTTCCCAATACGCTAAATTGACTTGGCCACTGTGGCCAGTGGAGGCTAGTCAATAAGGGCGAATAGGCAGAGACATCAACTTGCCAAAGGTCCGTATAGTTAAAGCTACGGTTTTCCCAGTAGTGATGTATGGAAGTGAGAGCTGGACCATAAAGAAGGCTGATCGCCGAAGAATGGATGCTTTTGAATTATGGTGTTGGAGGAGACTCTTGAGAGTCCCATGGACTGCAAGAAGATCAAACCTATCCATTCTGAAGGAAATCAGCCCTGAGTACTCACTGGAAGGTCAGGTCCTGAAGCTCAGGCTCCAATGCTTTGGCCACCTCATGAGAAGAGAAAACTCCCTGGAAAAGACCCTGATGTTGGGAAAGATGGAGGGCACAAGGAGAAGGGGACGACAGAGGACGAGATGGTTGGACAGTGTTCTTGAAGCAACCAGCATGAGTTTGACCAAACTGCAGGAGGCAGTGGAAGACAGGAGTGCCTGGCGTGCTCTGGTCCATGGGGTCATGAAGAGTCGGACACGACTAAACAACAACAACAATTAAGAATCTTCTCTTCCGCTTCTACTCACTTGTCTGAGAGGTAACAGTTAATCAATTAATGTCAGTCCTGCTGCTGGTAATAAGATGCAATGCTGGATGCCCCCATCCTGAAGACCCTGCTGGATTGAAGAAGAGCCCTGCTGGATTGAGTTGATGGTGCTTTCAGTCCAACAGTGGCCAACCATGTTGTGAAGACTGAGAGAAAGACCACAGAGCAAAGGAACTCCACACACTTGTCATTCCCAGCAACTTGCATGCAGAGGCCATGCTGCCTCCAACAGGAGGACATTTTGTAGAGTAATTTAGAGGCTACCCTCAGTGAGCTGATTGCCCAAATAAAGTCCAACACCAGGTTTTGCGACATATCCCGAACAGAAGCTTGAATTGGCAGTGGAATATTAGGCGGCTGACAGATAGCTAAATATTTACCTTGAAATGGGAAACATTTGCTTTCCTATCTGAACTGAAGAACAATAATGCTTTTGATACACTTAAGACCTTACAGCTTGTCCTCAGAGCCCCAAGTAATTATCACACTTCCTAAATCCACGGCAGATCTCGTGCGGTGATCTGCCAGTATCTATTAAGCCTTTTAGTTGTTTTAACTCATGTGGAAATAAATGTTAAAAAGCCCCAAATAAACAAAATGAGGGCTTAGAAGAACAATGAGGTGTTGTTGCTTTAACAGCTGCAAACAAAATATACACTGCTAGGCATCCGGAATAAAATAAATGGTAAGTTTTACTGAATTCACAGTGAATGAGTGAGCTCTAAAATAATTGCATAGTAAGAAGATGAATCTTATGTACAATGGCTTTGTTTTGGGGGTGGTTTGTTTTTTTGCACCAAATGGTTCTGTTTTGCAGGCATAAAACTCATAATTTGTTTTTATTGAAGCAATTTTACACAGTCAAATGATAGTTGTGTTTCTAATTTACATGAGCCCCTTGTTCCAAAGGCAGCTCAATCCTCAGGTTGTAGGTAACCAGAAACAAAGTTAAGGTGTCATTATTTTGCGGGAGAGTTTCAAGCGCATGCCAGTAAATTTAGGTTTGCTCAATTAAAGTGGATTACAGTGCTCTGCCACCCTAGTACCACAAATCTGCTTTTAAAAAAGGAACAGATTTTCTTGCGGTGAGGCAGACGATGGGGAAATGCATTGAAAAGTGAGACATGAACAAGCGATTAATCAGAAGATGTGTAAACACCCCACAAACAAATCGGAATGAATGCGGGATGAATGCTCATTGCCATATATCTACGCCATAAAGAAATCAGATGGCATCTAAACTAAACTCTGCTAAGTTGTGTGCAAGCTAACTGTCTTTTTTTTTAAATATTTATTTATACAACAAGAAAAACACACAAAAAAACACAAATACCAAATTACACACAAATTACAAAAATAACCATAGAAACATAATTTTCTTGGCAAACAATAAAACATCTATTGGTCTTAACACTAAAGACCCAACTTCCCATCTATTCCATATTTCAAATTCATATTACTTATTGCCAATACACATTTTTTTCATAATTAAACTTATTCTCAATAAATCTAATTTCTTCTATCTACCTAGCAACTATTACTGAAGCTAACTGAACGAATTCTCATTAAATACCTGTAAGTCATCTGGATGTGCCCAAGTTTTAAAAGAATATTTATTTCACTTCTACTTTGCTCTTCCTCTGTGCATCAGTAATAGCGCTCCAGCTTTCAGACAATTTTTCTGGGCCACCAACTAAAAACTGATCAGTCAGGCCCATCCTGGTGACACAAAATGTTTCAAGTGATCACTTGAGATGGCAGGTGTTTACAGCTGACAAGGCAAGCTTCCCTGGAAACGCAATTCCCAATTCAAGACGCTCTGCTCTGCATAACCTTCAGACGAAAGGATCCCCATAGAACCTCTGTACCCATTAGTTAAGAGAGAAGGCCTGTCCTGGGTACCTTGGGCCTCCTCACCATCTACAGCTTTCAAAGATTAAAACCACTAAACTGAATGGTGCACAGAAAGAAATTAAGAGGCAGCATCATGGTTCCAACACAAGTGTGATGTTCTCCCTTTGGCTCCCTGGCACAATTAAGCAAGCAGCTGTATTTTGAACAAACTGAATTTTGGGTGGGTTTTAAAGACATGAAGAGCCCATTACAGCAGTCCAGCCTACACATTACCAAGTAGAGGTGGGGTAAAATTTGATTCAACTCCCATTTAAAGGACCAATTCGGAACCTCTGGAGGCTGCAGCGGACCACTGCAGCAACTGTTCATAGGGTATATAGGAACTGCACACACAAACACACACACAACCCACACAACAGTGCTAGGACTCAAGTCCAGCCCTAATGGTGATGTACCAGCTGTTTTCAGTGTTGCTGTTGTGTCACTCTGCACTAAGAGAGCCTGTTTATCCCATGACACTTTCTGGTCCACAAAAGCTAATGCAAATGTATGGCAGCTTTTTCTTTTAAAGGAGTTTTTACAGAACTGCCAGAGTACAGTTGGGAAAATAGGAAAAACCTCCCCTCCTCTCCCATATAACAGAGCAGGCAAGCATGTCAGCAAAATGTCTTATGCCACAAATGAACATGTGTATCTGGCTGGTGCCAGATATTTGCTGTTGTTGGGAAATGTTATGAATGGATGTCATACTTCCGTAAAGCCACCTGAGTCTTGAGCACCATTTGATGCCTAGTTAGTTGCTCCGTCAGTGCCACCGTTCACACTTTCTGTCTCCACAGAGAGAGCTGAAGATGATCCAGATTCTTCCAGTTCTGTGCAATGAGCTGTTGAGCCACCACAAGCAAGAATGCAGTTAGTTCTTTTGTGCCGTAGGTCTTTCTGCTCTTCGGTTCAGTACAGAGTCGGCTCATTCTGCCATGTTTGCCAAGCATAGGGTCACACTTGAGCTACAGTGATGCATCTCACAGTTTGTGCTTCCACAAGCACAGTTTGTGCTTCCTGGAGCCTCAGCTTCAGGATCTGTCCTTCCAGTGAGCACTCAGGGCTGATTTCCTTAAGAATGGATGCGTTTGATCTTCTTGCAGTCCATGGGACTCTCAAGAGTCTCCTCCAGCACCATAATTCAAAAGCACCAATTCTTCGGCGATCAGCCTTCTTTATGGTCCAGCTCTCACTTCCATACATCACTACTGGGAAAACCATAGCTTTAACTATACGGACCCTTGTTGGCAAGGTGAAGTCTCTGCTTTTTAAGATGCTTTAGAGAGCTAAAAAATTTAATATTGGCACCAGGGGGAGAATTGGTGGGATGCTACGAGTAACATCTCCCCAGTTCATGGCCACAAAAATGTACAATTATGTGACTGGGCTATCTTAAAGATTTAACCAATGATATTGACCTGGAAATTGTTGCAACTTGCAACCCTACTAGAAGCTTCTAAAATGCATAGAGCAGCAAGATGGAAGAAAACAGCTGCTCCAATAGTATAGGCTCCTATATGTATGTTTCTCTGTGTGTTTTTGTGCATATATGGAACATAGCAATCCTCTGTAAATTAACCTATTATAGAAGACTGATTAATCAACAATAGACAAATATTTGTTGAAAGATGGACTTCATTTGCAATGTTTTGGAACAGTAAATTCCAGGATAATATTCAACCATGTACTTTCTCTCTACTGTAATTGTTTCCTTATTTTGGCTTCTCCTCTTTGTATGTCTTTTTAAGAATGCTGGCAGCTCTCAGTCCTAAGCAGTCCTGGTACGTTACTTTGTCTCTGGGTATAATAAGTCTTTTGCATGAGTGTGCACCTTGTATTGAGAATATCCGTGGAACAGTGTACAACTATAGTTATTGTTTTTAACTGGGTGATGATGCCTATAATTCCTCATGCTCATTAAAGTCTGAGTATGACAGTTGACTATCACACATAATCATAAAAAATAAACACAGTTTTTGACGTAGGACACAAGTACTGGTAGCCATTTTGCTGTGATTCTTGCGACATCTTGGAACCACTGCGCTTCCTTATGCCTTCCTTTTGGAATGACATCATTATACTAGAACATTCCTGCATATTTTGCCAAAGGCATCATGCTTCCAAGTAAATATGTTCCTGTTGTGAGAATAAAGCATGGGAACTGTCTACTGTGATAATGAGAGTGGAAATTTGCAAACATCCCCCCAAATTTTCAGTATCACAATAGAAGATGTCAAATTCAGGGTATGAATTTGTATTTCAAATGTGATTTCTTCTTCTTTTACATAAAACTTAAAATTCACATGCATTGAACTAGCTGGCCTCTCTTGATTGTTTAACAGGCTTCAGAACTGATACCTCATAAGCAGCTGATTACGATATGCAAATGATTATATATTGTCTGCTATCTATCAAGAAAAGCACAGACCCAGAGGAATGTCGGGTGTATTCTGGGTTACGCTCTTGGTTCGCTGTGAACAAAGGGGATCCTCAGCATGAACTGAATGTACACCTTAGACTATGATTCTTCCTCCCCTCTCCTAAATGTAAATGGAAAGGTTATAATAACTGGAGCTTTTTGGTTTCAACAAACTAAGGTGGAGCTACGTCATGAGAAGACATCAAGCGACGGGGAAGACACCCTGCAGGTTGGCCTTCTCCCATGAAAGCAGATACAGCCCATCTTTATGGGATGTTTCCACACCCATTCCCAACATCTGCTAAGCACAAAAGTACATGGCACAGTTTTGACTAGAGTGCTTGCATATTCCAAATAACCGCCTAATTTTCTTCATGTAATGGTAAACCATCTTCTATCCAGAGGAGCCAGGCATGTTTCCCTGCCCTTCCTTCTAGCACTCATCTGTTATCTCCTTGCCTTACACGCCAATTATACTGTAAGTGTCGCTGAGACAAGGCAAACTCTTTGCTATTACTACAAACCGGTGCCATCCTCTCTACCCTGCCCACCGCAGCAATTATTTTTTTCTCCCTCTGAAATGAATGGAGCTGTGTGCTGTTTCAAACCAGGAAGCAAAATTACATTGTTGATCCTGAAAATTACCAGCAGCTTGCCGCTCCCACCGCCCAATGGCGATTACTCAAGTTGTGTGCAATTAAAATGAAAACCATTTCCATCTCCAGCAAGGACGTGTCATTCCAAGACCAACACAGAACAACTTTCTTTCATGACACAGTCAAATATAAGGTGGCAGAAATAAGAAGGGAAAGAAGAGAACGTCCAGCCTGTGATGAAATCCATCCCACCAATTAAAACTCTGTGCAATTGATCGCCCCACTATTTAGATAGTTAATTTATTCCAACGGCATTCCATTCAAATGCTCAATAACCTAATTACTCTCATTTTAAGTAAGTGCCTCTAATCACTTAGTTCAAGAGATATTCCTTGGAACCATAGGTAGAAGGGAAGTTTTTACTATTAGTATCACTGTACTTGAAATAAATACCTTTCAGATGCAGGGTGATCACTGCAATTCAACAGTAATCAATTCTCAAAGCAAATGTTTGCGAGGAAAAACGTTCTGCCCTGCTCACCAATTACACTGCTTTCCCCCATTGTTTTTGGTGTCCCATATTGCTTGTGGTTTGTGTTCCCACCGTTGGCATACAAGTGTGACCGTGCTCAGTACTGTCTGTTTTGAGCTGATAAAGTTTGCTTTCAAAGATTTCCCTCAAAATTCACCATTCTTGTGTTATGGAATCTAGTCCAACCCCCTGAACTTCTGTATCACACTAGATCATTCTACATCATTTAGGCTGCAAGCAACTGCCTTCCCCTTTACCTGGGAGTAAGCCCCACTGAATTCAATAGGACATACCAGTGCTTTCCCCCCTAGAAAAATAGGTGTTGGTACTCATCATGAAGTTGTTGCAGTAAGTGCCACACTTTTTAACAACAACAAAGTTGCCTTGAGTACCCCCGGGAAAAAAGCACTGGGACATACGTCTGAGTAGACATGGTTAGAATTCCATTTTAGTCATTTCATTACTTGCTGTCTATATGTTGAAGTATGCAAAAATCTGAAAATGCAGCCGTTTTAAATTACACAAGTGTCCCTATTTCCCTCCATTAAGAGTCCATTTATCTAACAAGGGAAAGTACAATTTCTGGTGTACTCATATTCTTCCTGCACCTGCTCAGCAATATATTCAGAAATGTGTATTCCTATGTGTGCTAAAATCCACTTACTACAGCTAATAATGCAAGCTTCCCTTTCATCTAATCCGTGTATGGAGAAGGTATGAACTTGAATTCATTTCCTCTCTCAATATATGAGGCCTTTCTGTCCATACCTCAGTAGACAACAGAAAGTTATTGCCATGTTGATTCCAAAGAACAAGGTATACAAAATGGGGAATATCTTTCATAGAGCAACTTCTTTTAAGTTGGGTTATATACAACTTTTTTTGGGAATCTTATAACAGGCCACATATCAGTTGTGACCTGACTGCAATGGAATATTTTTTTTGAAAATTAGTGGTGTGGCTATGGGGGAAAGTGAAGCATCCATTTATTGGTTAATTTATTGCATTTTTATCCCACCCATCCTCTCTAGGACTCATTTTATTTTCACAATAACCACTCCATGATGTAAATTTTGCAGTGGGGGATAGGTGAAGAGAGAAGAAGAAGAGTTTGGATTTGATACCCCGCTTTATCACTACCCGAAGGAGTCTCAAAGCAGCTAACATTCTCCTTTCCTTTCCTCCCCCACAACAAACACTCTGTGAGGTGAGTGGGGCTGAGAGACTTCAGAGAAGTGTGACTGGCCCAAGGTCACCCAGCAGCTGCATGTGGAGGAGCGGAGATGAGAACCCGGTTCCCCAGATTACAAGTCTACTGCTCTTAACCACTGCACCACACTGGCTCTCTAAACCAGAGACTGGTTTAATCCCTATGGCTGCATAGGAATGAGACGGACCAACAGCCTGACTTGGTATAAGGTAACTTCCTATTTTCCTATGATAACTGGAGCAATAGGGAACTTCAGAGACTGGGGATTGGATTATTGTAAAGTCAAATGTGTCAAGGAAGATGGGTTTAAACAACCTCAATAGCCTTCATACAACACCTGAGACCTACCCTCCCACTTTTCAGGACCAGCCTGACAACTTCCTGTAATAGGGCCCCCATTCCATGTACAAAAGTCAACAGACTGGCAGCAGAATATTCTGTGTTAACAGAATATTCTTCTCCAACACTTCAGGGCAGCAGACTGTGTGGCATATAAAACCCTTTCCTCTAATTTACATCACCACTCTCCATCCTCCAGCATATGCTGCCTAAGGCAGCCACCTCCCTCTGCCCAATAGTAGGGCTGTCCCTGTCCCTTTTTGTCGCAGGGCTCCTGTGCTTTTAACAGGCATATGATGGCAGCCAGAAATGTAATAAATGAAGCTTGGGCTTCACTGGCTTTTTGATTGTGTTGTCCCTGTTGCACAGGTGCTTGAAAGGTACTGCTGCCCTACAAGAGAGGAAAAAGAACTGGAAGTCAAATCACTGGTGAGCAGGGAGCAGGTAAGATGGGAACAGCCAAATTTTATCTATCAATCCACAGTAACTATCCAGATCTTTAACTGCAGTTCTGTTCCACTGCGTGGTTTATCTGCATTAGCCAAAGCAATTGTTTTATAAAGTATGTGTCTGTTAGACCACATTGATATTCTGTGGTTCTCAATTATGGTTTTGATTCGAGTGAAAATTCATCCTGATAAGCTGTAAGTATTGGCAAGCTTGGTTGTACTTGCCTTTTAGGTGGTCCATGATGACTGCACAACCAATTGGAATCACGAGGAAAGGGTTGGCCCTGTCACTGTTGCCATCTAGCCCGCCAGCCGTAGCTAATTCCTCACCTGAAGGGAGACAGACCATGCTCTGATCTGAACTCCCAAATGTGAGAGGAAGACAGTGACCTGGTAACATTTGCCTTAATTGGGCAGCTGAAGAGAAACAAATCACAACAGTATAAGTCTCCTGGTGTTTCCCTATTTGCTGAGGTGAATATTTGCTGACATGATGCGAAGGGTGAACATACGATACTGCCTTACACTGAGTCAGATCATTGGTGCACCAAGCCTAGGGCTCTCTGTTCTGACTCTCTAAAGTCTTGGACCGAGGTCTTTTCCCTGCAGTTGGACAGAAGCACACCAACATAATTGGAATCAAAGGTACTTCAACCCAAGCACTCTTGGCCTTGGTGTGTGAAACTGGGCTGCTGAGGGAAACCAAGGTGGCCACCATTTTGTTTTCCCTGATGGCTCAGTCCAAGCAACTGAATATCAATGAACTATGAAGATGATAATTGGAAAGAATGTAAGGCATGTGATGGATTCACTCTGTAATGCGATTAACGGCACGGAAGAATAAGAAAGCAACAGAAATAAACCTTGATGGTTTCCTTTAATCATATCCTTCTCTTCATGGCATCTTATTGTAAGAGAATGAGGAGATAATCTTTCACGCCTAAATATTCCAATTGATTTCTATGTCATTACTCAAATGTGCTTAGGCTACTTAAACGAGACCTGGGCCATATATCTTTTCAAAAAGATTTTTCTTCATAAAATGTGACACCTTTGAAAGTATACACAGTGTTTTCTGAGAGAACACTGAAAGTTAAATAAAGCTTTCAAAAGGATTTATCAGGTAAATGTTATGGATTGCTGTAATTTAATTTATGGGATTAGTTTGACTTTCAATTACCGAGCTTCACACTGAATCACTTTATATCTTGAGCTCTGTAACCAGCACTCCTTACACTCGATCTTTCATTTAGAGAGGGATTATCAATAATTAGACACTGTGGCCTTATTGATCAACAAATCAATACCCACATTAATCATCAACAGCCTAAAAAACAATTCACTCTTTGCATTAAAGAGAATTGGTGCAATCAAATTAGCATCCTTTGCTTATATATGGATCAGAGCCTGTGCTTTTAAAAGTAAAGGTAATTTTTTGAAGTAGGCTTTTAAGAAATAAGGTGAATTAGTAGATTGAGTTTCAGGTAGAGTGATCCTCTGAGACTTTCCAAAGGACTGTTCTCCATTCACATTTCCATTCCATCCATATGGGAATGTATAATTATGATTGTTATCATTCACATCAGCATGTCGCACACAGCTCTTTCTTGACAGTGATGTAAAGGAGGAAAGTCCAGTCTTTGATGCTAAAGTGGTGGGGGCCCTGTATCTGTAGCAGTGAGTAGGTCAGATGTCACCCAGGTGCTTATGGCCACCATTAATTCATCTTCATTGGTTTTTAGAGTTGTTTTTATTGAGGTTTTTTTAAAAAGCGATGAGCTATAAGCTGTCTTTTTGGAAGAGCAGGGTAAGAATGTTTTGCATAAATAAATAAGGGCACAAACCAATCACATGCAGGCCTAGCTTATGGGTCTTAATTTACAGGCTGGACACCTGGAGAGAGAGAGACTGAGAGTGGATTGGCTGGATGGATATATTGAAAAGTACTCAGCATACAGATGGCCCAATTAGAACAGTGTTAGCCAATAATTCTTGGTGAGTATATGATACTCAACGTTTGTCAGATATAACCAACCCTTCTGATGCTTACACACCGCTCTTGACTTTTTACAATAATTTAAAGCAATACAGTACAATAACATTCTGTAAGCAAACAATATAAGATGTAGATAAAGTATATTAATCAGATATTATTATTATTATTATTATTAATCACTTTACTCACAAAGCGACCCAAAGGGACTTACAAAAATAGTACAGGCATTAAAAACAATTTATAAGAATTATGTTACATATTTTGTGTTTTTTATTTTGCAAACCACCACCCTGTGATCTTCACATGAAGGGTGGTATATAAATTTAATAATAATAATAAAACTTAAAATAACAATCAAAACCAATGATAGCTTAAAAATACATCTGTATGGATAAAAGAGAGGTCTTACATATCCCACCACACTAAAAGAGGCCACAAATGATTGAAAACCTTCAAATTAAGAGCCAAAAGCCTGGGTAAAAAGAAACCTTTTGTCTGGTGCCTAAAAACAGATAAAGATGGATTCAAACTAAAATAAATGAGATTCCAACTAAACATTAGGAATAACTTTCTGACTGTGAGAGCTATTTGCAGTGGAGTGGACTACCTTCATTGGAGGCTGGATAGTCATCTGTCAGAGATTCGTTAGCTGAGATTCCTGCATTGCAAAGAGCTGAGCACATGGATTGATAATATGGACAGATTAGCTACATATGAATGAATTGCATGTCAACGCAAATTAAGAATGGATAAATATGAAGAAATCTGGAATGAATATTTAAGTGACAAGGCGGATAGTGGTGGGAAGTGGGGGGGAGGAGAGAGGTGGGAAAATATTGTTAAAAGGATGCAGTCATAGGTATATCAGTGTATTTAAATCTGAATTGTCAAATTGTGTTATTATTGTTATTATTATGGTTTTTGTTGTAGTGTCTTTTGGGGTTGTTGTTTGTATCGAGAAAATGATTAAATAAATTAAAAATAAAAAGAGTTGGACTTGACGACCCTTGAAGTCCCTTCCATCACTAGAATTCTATGATTTGCAGTACACACCATGTGGAAACACCCAAAGGCAGAGGTGGTTCCCATGCGGTGGTGGTGGTGGACCCAGAACACCAGCTTCCCTGCACTGTACCAATCTCCCCTCCACCTTACTCACTCTTGCTAAGTGGCAGGAACCCCACTGCCAGGACAGCAGCATTGTGGGTCCGCCCCATCAGGTGAGCTGCTTCTGCCCAAAGGCACCACAAGACTCCTGCTTTTGCTGCTTGTAGAAGTACTGTACTGTGAGTCTCCAGCTACGTGCAACTTGCATATCTGTAAATATAGCCCAATATTCCAAACATCTCCAGTGATCTCTCCTTCTAAAGGAAGCCAAACCTGAGAAACATTTTGCTCTCGTGACTTCTCCCTGCTTGGGAATACTCTATGGGAGTCCATATCAACAATGGGAAGCTGGGAACAGAAGTTCAGTGAAGACCCATTAAACAAAATGTGCAATGACACATAGAAATAATGTTGTTTCCACTACAGATTGTTTCTCTTTATAATTAGAAACAACACCATAAATGTTCATTTTGGGGGAAAGGATTCCTGACAAGGTTTTTGTCCTTTACCCTCTTCAGCTAGAGGAGAAGGCAAAAGCCATGCTTTAATTTGGATTTGTTATCCTGCGTTATCCAAAGGATTAGGACAGGCCGTAACTCTTGTTTAAAAATTCCAGAATCATAAATCTTAATTCTCTGTAACGGTGTACAATCTATAAAGTCCTGTTTTTGTGGATTAGTTCCATGCATTAGAAAAATTACAACTGAGAATGATCACCTTTGCTACTTACAGTCAGTTGATTGCCCTTTTTCATGATGCATATTACACAAAGGAAAAATAGATTGAAACAGTAAATTTGATTGATGGCTAACTACTTATCTTGCATTTTCAGTTTTGTCATCAGTGGGCAAGATAGTATGCACCTTTAAGTGCCAATCCTACTTTTGGGTGACCTGAGATGAAGGAAAATGTACTTTCTACCTCCTTGAAAAAGTGTACATAATCTTCCCCCAATTATTCCTTTTATAACTTTCAGAAACCTTATTATTTCTCAGCTCTGGCTACCAGCCACAGTCTGTTGCATCTGGTAGTGTTTCTTCCATGGGGCTGTATGAAAACAGCACTTAATATTTCCAGCCCTTTTAAAACTTACTAAAATGAAAAGAATGTTGCAGAATGGGCTTCCTTCTCAATGGTGCTGTCCGCTCTGCAGATGTCTCTCTCAGCCACTGTCAACAGACCCTATTCTTTTCACCTCATCTTGGAATATAACACATTTCACATAATGAAATACATCATTTTGTGACTCAAAAATGTCTTGCAATAAAACATCTTGCCAGATTCCTCATCTAAGGTCATGCCGCTGAAGCAATCAGGACAATGTCATTATGAATCAGCCCTTAAGGAATGCAAAGCTATATTAAATTTTTAAAAAAGCTGGCTTCATTTTGCTGCTCAAAAGTTTCACATTTGACTAAACCGTCGCTACTGTATTAACGCTCCCATTCATATGAACCTTTTCAAGGACTGTAAGCCTGGGGGAGGGGTGTTCGTTCTTTCTAATTCAACCATTTCACAGTGCCAAGCTACCGAGGTCCTTGATAAATATTTTCACATTTAATCTCTTATGAAAGAAATGTTATAGGTGGGCGGCTTCAGACATTGATGGAATCAGTACGACCTAAGGCATGATGGGAAACAGGAACACATGAGGACATCACCACACATAGGAAGTAGTGTGAAACTTGGGTAGACACAGGTAACAGTGTATATACATCATTCATCAAATCTCCGTTTTCTGTTATGGATTGCAGAGACTGGGGAGGTTGTGTCCACATACCTAGGGAGCAATCCTATATTCTAGTTGCCAGCTCATGTGACAGAGCTTAAGTTTCCGCTGCCTGGTCCCATCCCTGCCTTGTCTCTTTTTGGCGGGGGCTTACATTTGCCTTGGCTCACCCAGTTTGGCCAAGCTAACTGAGCCAGGACGAGCAAATTTGGCTGATGCCTCTTTGGCTGAGCTGAGTTTGGGAACTTAATGTTGTCTAAGCCTGTCTGAGCTGGGAACCAGCTGGCTGAGCTGAAGATTTATGTGGTTATTTATTAAATTTACATACCGCCCTCCATCCAAGGATCGCAAGGTGGTTTACCAGTGCTGGATTAAGCCCTGTGGAGGCCCCACGGCAGTCGAAATCTCGGGGGGTCCTTGCAAATTGTCTCCTAATACAGTGGTGCCCCGCAAGACGAATGCCTTGCAAGACGAAAAACTCGCTAGACGAAAGGGTTTTGTGGTTTTTGAGCTGCTTCGCAAGACGAATTTCCCTATGGGCTTGCTTTGCAAGACGAAAACGTCTTGCAAGTTTGTTTCCTTTTTTGTAAAACCGTTAAAACCCAAGGTGCATTGCTTGAAGTGGTGCAGTTGCGACTTGACTTCGAGGAGCAACTCATAGCACGCGGTGTGGTAGCCTTTTTTGAGGTTTTTGAAGACTTTGGCGATTTTTGAAGGTTTTCCAAAACTCCCTTTGCAGCCATTTGGTAAGTTAAACTTTTAAAAATTTTGGGGTTTTTTGGATTTTGGGTTGGGGTGTTTGGAATTCAAGGACTTGGTGTTGGGGAGGGGTTTGCAAGAATCTGGAAGCTTGTGTGGTTTTTTTTCTGAATTTTTATGATTTTTATTGTTCCTTCAATTTTTTAATTTATTGTTCCTTCAATTTTTGAAATGCTCTTTACAGTGTGACTTTAAAGAGCACTTAATAAACTCTTGTTGTACCAAATTTGGCTTTGTTTGGACTTTTTTTGACCATAGGAACGCATTAATTGAATTTCAATGCATTCCTATGGGATTTCGTGCTTCGCAAGACGAAAAATTCACTAGACAAAAAAACTCGCGGAACGAATTAATTTCGTCTTGCGAGGCACCACTGTATTTTTTTTATTTTACCAACCAACAATTTTAATAAACCAATTTTGATCCATTGTCGCAGGGCCCCTGAAAGGTGTGAGGCCCATAGGCTGGTGCCTACCCTGCCTATTTTGTAATCCTGCACTGATCCCAGTGGATCTTGCCATACTTAGAGGCAGAACTCATACTGTGCAAGCAGGTGGTCTGAGGTTCAATTCCTGGCATCTACGGTTGACAAAAGACTAGGTAGCTAGTGATGTAAGAGAACTCTGCCTGAGACACTCTGGGGAGCCACTGCCAGTAAAAGTAGTCCAGCCTCCCCCAATCTGGTGCCTTCAATATGTTTTGAACTACAACTCCCGTCAGCCTTAGCCACTGAGGCTGTGCTAGCTGGGGCTGATGGGAATTGTAGTCCAAAAGCAAGGGAACCAGTTTGGGTTTCAGATCCCTGGCCTCCTCAACCTCCACCCTGTTTTGGAGCTTTCTGCAGGCTGCCGTTGGTGGGCACCACACTGCTCCAATCAAACCTCCACCCAGCCCAGCACCTACGGAGACTGCATTGTAGCCTAAATGCCATTGAAATAATGACTGACTTGCAATCCCATGCACACTTACTCAGAAGGAAGTAGTAGTAGTAGTAGTAATAATAATCATAATAATTTTTTATTTAGATCCTGCCCTCCCCAGCCGAAGCTCAGAGCGGCTAACAACAATAAAGTAACACAGCATTCTAAAATCAATTCACTTTAAAATCAATTCAAAATCAAATTAAATTAATGACAACTATTGGGCAAGAGTTCTGTGAGGATTACCGAAGGAGGGGGTCAGGCTGTGCCTTGACCAAAGGCCTGGTGGAACAGCTCTGTCTTGCAGGCCCTGCGGAAAGATATCAAGTCCCGCAGGGCCCTAGTCTCTTGTGACAGAGCGTTCCACCAGATCGGGGCCACAGCCGAGAAAGCCCTGGCTCTGGTTGAGGCCAGCCTAACCTCCCTGTAAGCCCTTTTGAATTCTGTAGGACTGACTTCAGAGTAAACATGGATGATTGTGATGCGTATGTATTTACTCGCAGGGTGAAAGGTTGAGTATAATGCATTACTTATCACAATGCTGCATATCCCTGTTCCATTGCTGTAAACAGGACCTGGTCCTGATGAATATTTGTTTGATTGCATCCTGTGGCTAGGATCCAAAGGGCTACTTTAGGCTTGCCTAAGTGCTTAGGTATACCTCGTGGAATTTATAGCTCCCCTGCCCCCCCCCCCCGTTGAACAACTGGCTCCAATCAGTTTAAAAAGCAACCTGTCATTTAGCATAGGGACACTTGAGGAAATATAAATCCCAAAGCCTCGCTGGGCACATTGCACAATGTTCTTATTTATTTATTACATTTTAAGTCTAGCTTTCTTTGTCAAGAAGCTCAGGGTCAGGATACGTGTTTCTCCCCAGCGCCACCACCTTTTATCCTCATAAGAACCCTAAGAGGTAGGACAGGCTGAGAGAAAAAAAAAATGTGACTGGCTCAAGGCCAGCCAGCAAGTTTCACAGGATTTGAAACTGGGTATGGCTGGTGTAATCACCATACTACTCTAGCGACAGTTCTTTGGACATTAGCAATACACAGACTAGTATTTGAGGAAGGCTGTAAGCTCAGGTGCAAAGGATCTGTTTGCATGCAAAAGTTTCCAAGCTCAATAGCTGGCATCTCTAATAATAATTTTTATTGAGTTTACATTTTACCATAATCACAATCCATTAAATAATCTCTTCACCAAAAGCATTGCTCAAACTGAGCTTTGACTTCCCTCCATCCCATTCTCTGGCTTTCATAAATATTCACTTAGCATTTCTATAACCACTGTTTACCTTCTTCTATCTTAATAATTTTACCTTATTAATTGTAAACCAGTTCCCTATATTAACATTACAAAATATTTTAACTCAAACCTACAAACGTTTTCAGATTTTTACAATGTTCTTTCATATATTGTATAAATTTACTCCGGTCCTTTTCAAACAGCTCGTCGCGCTGGTTTCGGATCTTCCCTGTCAGCTTTGCCAGTTCTGCATATTCCATCATCTTAATCTGTCATTCTTCCAATGTTGGAAGTTCCTGCTGCTTCCATTTCTGAGCCAAAAGTATCCTTGCTGCCGTTGTAGCATGCATAAACAAATTTAAATCTTTTTTGGGAATTTCATCTCCTATTATACCTAACAAAAAGGCCTCTGGTTTTTTTTTAATTAAAGGTATATTTAAGAACCTTTTTCAATTCGTTATATCTCATATTCCAATAGGCTTTTACTTTATTACACGTCCACCACATATGGAAGAAATTCCCCTCCTTCTCCCTATATTTCCAGCATTCTTTATCTTGATTTCTGTACATTATGGCAAGTTTGTTGTTGTTGTTTAGTCGTTTAGTCGTGTCTGACTCTTTGTGACCCCATGGACCAGAGCATGCCAGGCACTCCTGTCTTCCACTGCCTCCCGCAGTTTGGTAAAACTCATGCTGGTAGCTTCGAGAACACTGTCCAGCCATCTCATCCTCTGTCGTCCCCTTCTCCTTGTGCCCTCCATCTTTCCCAACATCAGGGTCTTTTCCAGGGAGTCTTCTCTTCTCATGAGGTGGCCAAAGTATTGGAGCCTCAGCTTCAGAATCTGTCCTTCCAGTGAGCACTCAGGGCTGATTTTCTTAAGAATGGATAGGTTTGATCTTCTTGCAGTCCATGGGACTCTCAAGAGTCTCCTCCAGCACCATAATTCAAAAGCATCAATTCTTCGGCAATCAGCCTTTTCTATGGTCCAGCTCTCACTTCCATACATCACTACTGGGAAAACCATAGCTTTAACTATACGGACCTTTGTCGGCAAGGTGATGTCTTTACTTTTTAAGATGCTGTCTAGGTTTGTCATTGCTTTTCTCCCAAGAAGCAGGCGTCTTTTAATTTCGTGGCTGCTGTCTCCATCTGCAGTGATCATGGAGCCCAAGAAAGTAAAATCTCTCTCTGCTTCCATTTCTTCCCCTTCTATTTGCAACCTGTTGCCTTCGTCCATGGAGTTTTCTTGGCAGGGATACTGGAGTGGCTTGCCGGTTCCTGCTCCAGGTGGATCACGTTTGCTCAAAACTCTCCACTACGACCTGTCCATCTTGGGTGCCCTGCACGGCATAGCTCATAGCTTCTCTGAGTTATTCAAGCCCCTCCGCCACGACAAGGCAGTGATCCATGAAGGGGTTGGCAAGTTTAGCCGGTGTCAGATAGCATCTATACATCATCTTCATTAAATTTTCCTTAAGTGACATACATGCTGTAAATTTAAAACAAAACAATAGCTGGCATCTCTAGGGAGGGCTGCGCTCTGAATCCTTGGAGAGCTGCTGCCAGTCAGAGTACAGAATGCTGAGCTAGATGAACCAGTGTTCTGACTTGGTAAAAGACAGCCTTTTCTGTTCTTCCTGTGTTCTCCTTCTGATATTTTCAGATTACTATATATATAAAATGAAGCATTTAGAAAAGTGCCCTAAGTATGACTTTCAGTAATGCAGTACAGTGGTACCTCGGGTTACATACGCTTCAGGTTACATATCCTTCAGGTTACAGACTCCGCTAACCCTGAAATAGTGCTTCAGGTTAAGAACTTTGCTTCAGGTTGAGAACAGAAATTGTGCTCCGGCAGCGCGGCGGCAGCAACAGGAGGCCCCATTAGCTAAAGTGGTGCTTCAGGTTAAGAACAGTTTCAAGTTAAGAACGGACCTCCGGAACGAATTAAGTACTTAACCCGAGGTACCACTGTAGTAGGGCAAGGAGACCAGCAGTAAGTGGCTCCAGAACCAACCAGTTCTTCATTTTCCCCCCATGCACACTGTCCCCATATTTACACACTTTTGTAAACATTGTTAGATGAAGAACTGCATCAAAAATTCAGGCAAGTGAGAATTTTGAAGGATCACTGTATTGTGGTTCACATATTGTTTCAGAAAGGGTGAATTTGAAAAATACGGCTTTGCATGACTCCTGAATCAAATCTCTCCTCTGTTCCTGTTCACTGTACTTGAAACCTAGGTGGTCCTCTGGGGCATTATGGGAGCAAAATGGTGGCATCCACAAGAAAATGTGGAAGAATATGTTTAGAATAGTAAGAAAAAAATGAGAAAAGAAATCTCAGAAATTTTTCAGAAAAATGTCTTCTGCAAAGGTTCGGCTCAGGTTTGGTAATTTATATTATTCAGATGCTTGGTTTACAGATTAAGGTTGCTTTCCTAAAAGCACTTACCTTGAAGAATGTTTAATTAAAATCAATGAAACATCCAAGTAAAGATCATTAGGTCCACCGTGCAAATAATGTAATTACTTTGGGATTTAATGGAGCAAAATCTGTGGAATAAGAGTTATTATGTTGTAATTCTGACTGTTGACAATAGAAAACTTTCTTTCCCGAGAAATCACTATAAATAATTTCCTTGCGAAAGCTCTGTGTGTAGGGAATTGGCTAGTAAAACGAGATTAGAAGAAGATTTAATCATATCAAGCTCATCTCAGTCTCATTTCATTCCTACCTAGAGCGGGTCTCATTTAAGAAAACACCTCCTAGTTCTTAGCCTATTATTGATGGATAAGCAACTGAAGATGCTTGAGAGATAACAAAACGATGGAAAAGCGATACATTTGGTTGTCTCACAAAGTGACATCTTTACATATCAAATCCACAGAAATAGTCAGGATGCCCCTTAATTTGCTTATGTATTAGGATTTTTTTAAAAAAAGAAATTGGACCATCTATTCTCTTTATTTATTTCAATGAAATAAATGAGCCTTTAGGCGATGTAAAAAAACCAACAGAACACTGCTTTAGTGGTTACGACAAAATAACATGCTGGACACTAAGGGGCATTCCTTTGGCAATATTCACCGGGATATCCACCGGCTCAACTGGTCTCTGCAGGTCCCTAACCCTGGCTCAACCATAGATAAGCTGGAATAATGTGTTCATGTTGGCTCAGCCAGAGCTCAGTCAGCTGAAACAAAGCTGGCCGTGCCAAGGCCCCCCAAAAGAGAGTTTGGAGGCCATGGAAGGGGCAGGACTGGTGGTGTTAGGGAGAACTTAGGCCAGGTCCTAAACTTGTGCGGATTGGTCATGTGACTTGGCAACCCAGTGTATTGCACTATTTTAAAGGCTTGTTAGAGAGCCAGTGTGGTGTAGTGGTTAAGAGCAGTAGTCTCGTAATCAGGGGGACCGGGTTCGCGTCTCCGCTCCTCCACATGCAGCTGCTGGGTGACCTTGGGCTAGTCACATTTCTCTGAAGTCTCTCAGCCCCACTCACCTCACAGAGTGTTTGTTGTGGGGGAGGAAGGGAAAGGAGAATGTTAGCCGCTTTGAGACTCCTTAAAGGGAGTGAAAGGCGGGATATCAAATCCAAACTCTTCTTCTTCTTCTTCTTCTTCTTCTTCTTCTTCTTCTTCTTCTTCTTCTTGTTACTCCTCTGCCAGGCTTAGACAGATTGGCAGTAGGAACCTAGCTGCTGAACACAGAGGAGGAGCTAGCTGCTTTGGTGCACCAGAGCGGTGCACCCAGGGCGGGGCTAGACACCCGTGGGGGCAGGGCGAGTGTCCCAGGAGGGTGGGGCGGGGTGGGGCGGCGATGTCACCCCCCTCAGGGATGACACCTGGGGCGGACCACACCCACCACACCCACCCTTCCTCCATCAGTGGCCGAACAGGTTTCTGGATCTGGTGTAACTTCATGGTGGCCTAATTTACACTGGCTTGCTTTACACCTGCTTCTTGTCCGAAGGTTTGCTCCCCAAGGTTTTGTTGAACTTCGCATTCAAATCAAAAAGTAAACTACCCAGTGGATATATTTATGTTACATTAAATTCCACACATATTATGCCTGCATATTGAATATCCACTTCTTCTTCTTCTTCTTCTTCTTCTTCTTCTTCTTCTTCTTCTTCTTCTTCTTCTTCATACATGCCAAGAGGGTGACTACTAAAGGCTAACCCTATTTTGCAAACTCAAACCAGATTCATACCATTTAACGGTACAGACTTACCTCAAAGTATTCTAGGAGTTTTAGTCTGCTGAGATGCTATTTTAGAAACCCCTCACACCCTCTTGCAAATGTACAGTTATTAGGGTTGCTAGGTAAGTAGGACTAACTGTTTTAAATCAATTTAAATCTGTAGTGTGGATACGCTTATTTTGAGAAACAGAGATTTCTAAAACATAAATGTGCCAAAAAGCAAACGCCTATGCTTTAACTTTCAGAAAAGCACACAGGGCCCAGACTTGGATGTAGCAGATTTCTTCTTGAGCTTGAGGAAGGGGATGGAGAAGAGATCTCCACAGGTTTCCACCTTGCACTTGGCCCTTTTAAAAGCTGCTCTAGAGGGTTGGGGGATGCAATAGAACAGCATGGGAAGTGGGGGCCTGCAAACCGAATTGGCTAAAATAACCCTTTCCTCCAGTGGAAGCCTCTGTGGTATCCTAGCTCCTTCCACAAATAGAGGGAGTCTTTGTGTTCATGGAGGGTCAAGTCTGCATCCAAGCTACAGGTACAGTTACTGTAAGACCTAGTAGCTTTAAAACTCTTGCCCACACAGTGCAATTTCATTAATATTCTAAGCAGGGCTGGCCCAAGACATTTTGGCACCTGAGGTGGACCTTAAAATTGTGCTGCCTGCCAGGGAAAAAGAGATGTGGGAAGTTCTGCATCAGAAACTAAGGGGGAAGAAAGATTGAAATTGGGATCTGCTACCCGTTGGATCCTGCCACCTAAGGCATTCACCTCACCTTGCCTCATAGGTGGGGCTGGCCTGGATTCTAATAATCCTAATAAGATTCCTTAAATGACTGCTGCAGAAAAGTAGTGGTTATTTCTGAATGATCATGTGTAGGACTATGTCATGGAGCAATGTAATATAGAGACCCAAATAGGAGAACTTCTTAAACAAGAGCTTGCTACCCAGGCCTATGTGTATTTGTTCAGATGTTGCCCTACTTTGTTTAATGTACAGTGGTACCTCGGGTTACATATGCTTCAGGTTACATACGCTTCAGGTTACAGACTCCGCTAACCAGAAATATTACCTCGGGTTAAGAACTTTGCTTCAGGATGAGAACAGAAATTGTGCTCTGGCGGTGTGGCAGCTGCAGGAGGCCCCATTAGCTAAAGTGGTGCTTCAGGTTAAGAACAGTTTCAGGTTAAGAACAGACCTCCAGAACAAATTAAGTTCTTAACCTGAGGTACCACTGTAACTTCCAAGTAAGTGTGCAAAATATTGCAGCTCAGGGATGGACAAGCTGTGTTCCTCCGGATCATGTATCTTAAACCTTTTCAGACCCAAACCCACTTTGAACCCAAACATGCACTGGGTTCCCATTTCTTAATTTTTCACCATACATTTGCATGGTGGTAGTGCTTCTGTTGTGAACCTCAGTCACAACAGTGTCCTGACCCATCAGTTGTGCTTCAGATGACACTGGGCTAAGACTCTCATCATCCCTGATCAAGCAGGAGATGAGAAAAGAAAAGCTGTATAACCCCCTCCCCCCTTAACAAATACATAAATAGCAACTTTGCTCACTTAAATTGTGTGGAAAGTGTTGAAATGTTACATTTTATAATTCTGTATCTCTTAGAAAACTCTCATTAATACGTCCACTGCTTAGAGGTAGACAACAGACTGTGAATACTGTGCTTAGACTTAGATGCTGCAACAGTGCTTTAGAATGGTTAAGCAATAAATGATCAATCTTATTTTCCCCATGGAACGGCTGAAATTAATTCATCACATGGCATACCTTGTCACTTTGCCCTTTCAACCACAAAGAACAAATACGACTGGCAATTCCTTGTACAAAAAGATTATTGGTTTTGCAATTGGTGCTCCGCACACAATCCAGTAAGGCCCACAGTTGGTTCTGATTTAGGATTCAGAACTGAGCTTTTCCTCCCCCTGTCTGTTTTTTCTCCCTTGGACAGTGATTGAATTTATGATGTACAAACCTAATAATTTAACATGGAAAATGCACTAGCTTGGTACAATAGATAATGTGTTTGAAAAATGCTTTCACCGAGTTTTGCATTCATGTTTTTGCTGTCTATCAGCCTTGCCAAAAAGGAGAAAAGAATGAAAACCCGTTTGCAGTAGATCATATTCAGATGGCCAGATTTTCAAAGGGGCCTGAAACCAGCCTTTAATTTCACAGGTGCCATTCCCTTTAAGCATGTGGAAATAATGAATGCAAAATTGTGCATGCAAGATTAGAGGCTGCAGCCCGAATCCCCACTCTGCTTTGCATGCTGGTTTATATCTGTCTTTCTGTCGGAATCTGTTCCTCCACCTTTTTCTTTTCCCCCTTCTTTTTGCCCGTGATATTAAATAGGTGTCTTTAATGGGTCCTTTGACGCTACCAACGGTTGAGCACAAAGAAAAGGATAGACGCCGTAGTTTGCGCTGATAGTGATATTTTGTACATATGACACCGAACAATAAAACTAAAGTTAAAAGACTCATAAAAATAGCAGTTATGAGACATGAAGTGATCGGATGGAGAAGGAAGGGCTTGCATAAAGAGGCCTTGGCTCTTTGATGTTTATTACCACCGCTGAGCAAATAGGAACAATGCTGTTTTTCATGAACACTTCTTAGCATTTGGTATTTAACATTTGTTTCCAATTTTTTAACAGTTAACATCGTGGGCTTTCATTATGCCATTGTCTTTAAAAATTGCGCGGGCCATCATGGTTGTAATTTATCTTTTGTACGATATAATTTGGAGCAGTTTCAGGCCAGAGAGGAACATCTGTATTGAAAAGCCGGGGATCTGGACACTTTTAAGAGTTCGAGACTGGGACATGTTAGAAGGTCAGCTTCCTCGTAAACTTCCCCTATCGGTGTTGGTTTTATTCATTATATTTGACATATTAAGCTTCTGTATCTTGGCATAAAGGGACACAATATTGCAGCATATTGGCAAGCTCATTTGCTTTTCACAGCTAGTGTTCTGTCCAAATATCAATCCCCCGGGATAAACACGTGTATATAGACTGTAGGAAAATGAGCCTCAGCAGCAGGTGGCCTTTTGCAGCCTAATGAACACGGCAATCTGTTACTATCACCGCACTGCTTTTCACCAGACAATTAGGCAACTAAGCATGTAATTATTCAGGCCAACAAGACGAGCCTCTTCTCTAATTTCATCTTTTCATTGCTGTTTACTCACCCACACTCCCCTCATTAATGAGAGATTTTCCAGTCTATGCTAATTGGTTTCAATAACATTCATTTCAGTTGAAAGGGGAACGATTCTGTTAATTGGAGAATCGAAAGCGCCTTTTCATTTCAAGTGCGTCCTGCTATGGAAATCTGAATCCTCTCAACAGGTTCGGGCTAATGAAATTAAGTTACACAGCCATCGGTGGCATAATAGAAATAAAGTAATTTATTTTCATTGAAGCATGTGCTCGAGGTCCCAAACAATTAATGCAGCTTGTACTGGGGAGAAATAGGAAATCGTGATCCTAAATAAACAAGGTTTGGTCTGGTTCCCCACCCCCTCACTTTGCTTTTTTTTTTTAGACTTGCTTATTTAACTTCCTTTCTCTGGTTAAGTGGCTAATCTTTTCAGTCCCGTTTCAGAAATAAATAATGTGAAGAATGCTCCTTAAAATAGAAGGTTAATTTTAGAACAGTTATACCAAAATAATCAAATGAAGGACAATTTAAAGTCCTCATTAATCTGTCAAATTAGTATTATGAGGTGGTGGTTTTTTTGTTTGTGTGTGTGTGTATATGTATATATATATATATATATATATATATATATATATAAAATGAAAACATAGTTTAATGTATTGGAACAGTCCAAATAGCCACATGCAGACTATTTAAAATCTAGTTATGTCACTGTACATTTGGGTTTAATAATAATGGAAATCCCGAAGGCATTTGAGACGCTGCTCCTTGGATCAGCCCATTGATGAAAAACTATTAGCTTTAATTCCCCTGCCCTCCTTCCTAATAATAAAGTGACCGAAATGGCTGGGTCCCATTCTGCTACACTCCGTCCTTTAAGAGAAAGCTGCCTATTGCTTCAAGAAATCAAAGAAATCAAAAGAGTTAGGATAGAACATTTCTGGGCAGAAATGCCACACCTGGGTATCTGATAGGAGGCTGATAAATCAACATTTTGATCCTTCACTAACCTGGTGTCTGTACTGTAAGGTGTGGACTCAGAACTTCATGGTTCCCCATGTTTATATGGTAAAAGGCATTACTTTATTGACTTTATTGACATCGAAATGTGGCAACAGAGTCTTGCTGTGTTTTTGTGGTAGTGTTCCTGTTCAGGCAGCTGAAACTGGCCATGTGCCCTAAAGTCCTGCCCTAATGGGACCAGTGGCCCAAATGGTTAATTTCTGAAAGAAAAGGTGTCGGGGTTAAAGCATAACAAAAAGAGATGTCCTTTCACCCAGAAGCTTAATCCCAAGTTTAACCACAAGTTGGTTGAAAACAAAATGAACAAATGAACAAACAAGCAAGGGTTTGTCTGTTCTGGTGTGTGTGTGTGTGTGTGTGTGCGCGCGCGCACACACACACACACACACTGAGGTACAATCCACCATTGCAAATACATTCCAGAAATGAGTACAAATTGCCTTGACCCAGATTCAAAACTGAAAACAAGTAGTTTAGGAAGCAATCCCAGATCCTCAGAGTGTCCCTATTTTCTAGGGATGCTCTCGGATTTACAGAAGCCACCCTGGTTTCTGATTCGATCCTGGAATGTCCCACTTTTTCTTAGGATGTCCTTATTTTCACCAGAGAAATGATGGAGGGTATGGAGCTATGTGACTACCGAGCCAAGGAGAACATCTGAAGGCAGCCCTGCATAGGGAATTTTTTTAAAAAAATGTTTAATGTTTAATGTTTTATTATGTTTTTATATATGTTGGAAGCCACCCAGAGTGGCCAGGGCAACCCAGTCAGATGGGTGGGGTATAAATAATGAATGAATGAATTTTATTCCAGCCCACATACAATATCAAGGAAGTCATAGAACACGATAGGGATACATTTGAATTTGAAATTAGGTATAACAGGAACAATACAGATATAGCAACAGTTAAAAATATATATAAATTAAAACTTAGTCACTAACATATAACCTAAAATTATAATTTAAAACCTTAATCATTATGATAGCACAGCTTGTTCCCTAAGTTTTATGGCAATCGCACAGAATTTGGCTACCCTTAACGTGATCTCAGGATCCTTGAAAATAATGAAACAACAACAACAACACCACAACAACGGAATAGGACATCCCTATTTTCATCAGAGAAATCTGCAGAAATTACGCAGGCTTGAGTTAAACTGGCATAAAGCATGCCAGAATCAAATTTTGTTCAGAAGCAGGGCTATTCCTGACTGAGACGACTTAAACCAGACAAAGGGAAAACAAGCTTTTAGAATAGAGTTTGGCGTACACCACACTTTATGTCGACTACAAGAAGATCAAACCTATCCATTCTTAAGGAAATCAGCCCTGAGTGCTCACTGGAAGGACAGATCGTGAAGCTGAGGCTCCAATACTTTGGCCACCTCATGAGAAGAGAAGACTCCCTGGAAAAGACCCTGATGTTGGGAAAGATGGAGGGCACAAGGAGAAGGGGACGGCAGAGGACGAGATGATTGGATAGTGCCTTCGAAGTTACCAGCGTGAGTTTGACCAAACTGCAGCAGGCAGGGGAAGACAGGAGTGCCTGGCGTGCTCTGGTCCATGGGGTCACGAAGAGTCGGACACGACTAAACGACTAAACACAACAACACACTTTATGTCAGCGTAAGTTCGGCTGAGTTGCCAGGTCATGTGACCCTGCTGAACAGAGGTAGGATTCAGTAGAAGTCCTCTTCTGCTCCATCGCTCCCTCAGAATGCCTATTTTTCATAAATCCCACTGGGCTCAGCTCGGCTGGCTGGGCCCTGGCTGAGCCAGGATAGGGAAGGTATGCCATTGTAGCACAGGAACTAACCAGGAGAGCTGCAGACCTGCCACATCATAACTTGCTCATCTTGAGCGAACTAGGGTTAGGAATGCACTCTTAGACTACTTAAGAATCAGCTTAGTATTATTTCTTGCTCTTTCCCTCTCCTTCCTTATTTCAGAAGAAATCTCACAAGAAACAAATTGTAGCAATGCCGAGCGAAGTAAGGGAACCGGTCTCCTTTTGTGAATCAGGACTGAAATGGCAAGCAATAATAATAAAAAAAACAACTCTTGAAGAACATCCTGAGTTTCCAGGGAATAATTAAAGAGAAATATTGGTCAAGAGTTTCCTCAACATACTAATGAAGTTGTTGCAGATGGACATATTGCATGTGGGAGGCCTTGGCTGTAGGGGTAGGTCAACGGTCAACAGATGGATCTGAAGAGATGGTTTATTGATTATCCTTAAGGTTTGGGGAAAGGAATATGCTCATCAACAGATAGCTAGTTTCCACCAAAGGCCATTTAGGACTAATAATCCATGTTTCATTTGGCAGAGTTGCCCTAGGTGGTTGCATAAAATTGGCCAAACCATTTATTGTTTATCACTGCAGAAAGGAAATAAATTGATTCAAAGAACTGGGAAATTTGGGAACTGCTTTATCTTTCAGTGGAAATTTTTGTCCCTTTTGTTGACAGCAGCCAGCTTTGAGGCAGAAGAAAGTGTTGGTGTTACTAAACAAGTCTCACCACACTCTGACGTTGTGGCATCATTGTTGTGATGTACATAAAGCAGGGCCAAGAAACTGGCAGTCTGTGGGCTTGATGTGGCCAGTGAGGCCTCCTCCAAAACTCATAGCATCCCCTGCTTTCCGCCTATCCCTATAGCAATTAGGCAGAAAAAAACAACCTTTTATGGGAGTCAATGGTATGTTTTTTCCTCAGCTGGGGAGGGCAGGAATAACCACCCCATCCTTGCATGCTACATCCCTGCTCCACTGCAAAATGTCCTTCCCTGCATGGCAGTTAGGCTTGGGAACAGCCTTCTAGTGGTGCAAAAGGAAGGTTGTTTTCAAGCCTAATGGCAGCTGATTGTTTGCTAATACAATGCATTTGTTTTATCCAGCATATGCATTTTGATGCAAGCTTTACCCTAGTACAGTGGTACCTCGGGCTAAGTACTTAGGGTAATTCGTTCCAGAGGTCTGTTCTTAACCTGAAACTGTTCTTAACCTGAAGCACCACTTTAGCTAATGGGACCTCCTGCTGCTGCCGCGCTGCCGCTGCACGATTTCTGTTCTCATCCTGAAGCAAAGTTCTTAACCCGAGGTATTATTTTTGGGTTAGCGGAGTCTGTAACCTGAAGCATATGTAACCTGAAGCGTGTGTAACCCGAGGTACCACTGCATGAGCCTTTTTGTGCACATGACTTGACAAAGTGCTAGTTCTGAAGGAGGTACTGTATGTGTTGTTTTGCAAGGTGTGAATTGGGGAGGTTCGCCTTGCGATGCAAACCAAATCGAATTGCTCCTCTATCCCTACTGGAAAGGACCCTAAGCTGTGCTTCAGAGAGAGAGAGAGCCCCCTGCAAGCTTAAATCTTCATGAAATTTACTCCACTCTGAAAGTGAGACCTGGAAAGAGTTAACAACGTTTTTCCCAATCTTCATTCTTGCCTTGGCCACACCAATTACTGGAATCCAACCCCCCTACCAGAATTGGCCAAGAGCAAATGTAACATTTGGGCTGAAAAAGGCCCCTTGCTGCCCTTGCTTTTATTTGGGGCAATGACAAGTCCTATAGGTCCCCAGGACAACCTGGGGCTCAGTTAGTGGGGGCAGAGATGAAGTATAGTACTGCAGAGAGAGAAAAGCCCAGAAGGAATATTTTTTTTAAAAAAACATACTTTAAAAGATAGGCAGAACATGTAGACAATAAAATACCCCCATTTTTACAGGGATATTATTTAAAATTGTCAGCAGATCTGCTGAGTATTAAGAGCTCTGCCTGTGTATCCCCATCAAACCAGAGGCAAAGTAATTTCTGCAAAGCAATTGATATGCTCGCATAGGGACTCCTTATTTTGATTATAGAAAGTTTTGATTATAGAAAAGAAAAACCACCTTCTTTTTTCTATTTAGGGTTTTTTTAAATAAAAAAAATCTGATTTGCCACAGGTATCAAGATATAAAAGAATATGAGCTACAGGGTTCATTTGTGGAGGTTTAAGTAAGTAAAGTTTAGGGCGAATTGTGGTGCAGGCTTTGAGAGCTCTGAATTTTACTCCAGAGTTTTGCTTTAAAAAAAAAAAAAATGTAATCAGTGGTTGCAAGAAATGGAGAGCAGGGGATCTGCTTCAATGTAGGTGGGAACATACCTGTTGTTGCAGTGGGGGGAGGGGAGAGTATTCCCTAGTCCTGTCTTATAACGAGTGATTGCTTGAGCTAACTGGCTACAAAACAGATGAGTAATATCTATTTTCTACCTTTGCTGAATGTAATGAAAAACAATTGAAACCAAAACAAAGTTGTTAATGATGTAATTGATTTTGGAGAAGCTAAAAAGGTTCGACATAAAACCCACTACGAGAAGTTTCTGGGAGTGGTTATTTCAATGGAATCAGATATGCCCAGACCTTTTGCTGGATAGCAAGGAGAGAATTGTGATGTTAGTAAACGAGAATTGCCATACAGTGGTACCTCGGGTTACAAACACCTCGGGTTACAGACTCTGCTAACCCGGAAGTAGTACCTCGGGTTAAGAACTTTACCTCAGGATGAGAACAGAAATCGTGTGGTGGCGGCGCGGCGGCAGCGTGGTACCTCATGTTAAGAATGGTTTCAGGTTAAGAACGGACTTCCGGAACAAATTAAGTTCGTAACCAGAGGTACCACTGTATCAGTCTTTTAACATTCCAGATTGTGACATCAGTTCTGCAGTTGTATATTGCTGCAAGGTGCATCTCCATGGATTAAACACTCGCTTCTGTGTTGGATTGTGTCCAAGGTCTCTGTAGATGTACATGCAGCTGTTGGTGATGCATTTGATCATCAGTTGAAACCACCCACCCACCATAAACAAAGTTCTATTCATGAAATGTCTCTGCGCATGGAAGATGGTTTCCATTGCGGCTCACAGTGTCAGCCCCAAACCTGGAGGGCTGGTGGAGCCTCCAGAATAGTGTGGGAGCTGCTGCAGGAGGTTGCAGAGGAAGGGAGAATCGGGGAAAATCACTTCCACTCTCTTTTCTGTGAGTAGGAGTCTCCACTGAATAACAGGCCCTTTGTCTACCAACAGTCCAGAGGCATCTTTCTAATGCAACCAGCAGGTGAACTGCCACTATCATAAACAGAACCAAATCTGTACATGCAATTTTATTGTTATCACCCACAAACATCGATAACAAGAATCAGTGGAGATTTAACCACACATTTTCCTTTCATAATAGTTTCAATCTCAGCACTGTCCCTTTCCCAAAAGTATTTTTTTAAACCCCTCACCTTTTTTGACCGCCTCCATTTTTTAGTTCATCTGGAAACCTTGCCTTCCTGAAGAAGATCATAACTGCCAATAAGTAACTTACAGATACCAGTTCGTTTTGATGCCTTCATAAATTTTTAAGTGAGCTTTCCCCCCACTTTGCCTCCTTTTATTCTGCTCAAACGAGCTAATGGAAGACTAAAATGTAATTAACATTATGTAAGGCAAAACATCTATATCTGATTTTATGAAATACAGTGTGTGCTTTAATAAACAATCTACTTTGCAATATTTTATGTTTTATTCTCAGTTAATTGCCTGGTGGGAATCGCCTGGCTTTCTTCTTTTCCAAACAAGAAAAGACTATCAAAGTGGCAAATTTAGATCTAGATAGATATTGCTTCAATTATAACTATTTGTACATTGAGGTGGTAGCAGTGACAGTATGTAAATGCTATTGCTTCCTCTACCCCTGCTTGGCTTGTAATATATATATAATGGGGATGGAGTTATAAAACAATACACTGCATTCTGTTATGAATATTTCAAGAATTATTTCTTTATTTTGTGCATAGCTCATAGTGCTGGCATTTGATTTATAGCTGCACCGATGTACCTGGGGTTGCTAAGGTTACCCAATTTCATTCACCCACAGATATTTGAGATCTACATAATCCCATCACATCATCCACTGCATTTCAAAGTGATGTTGATAAATGGTACCTTGCTTAGATGATATTTCCATTTAGATGTGATATATCTCAGGATTCCTGTCTTTTAAAATATTGTGGTTGATGAAATTTTACATTATGTGCATACACAGACAGCAAAGTTAACATTTCCCACCCCCAAGTTTGAAAAGGCCCCCCAAAACCCACAAAGTAAAGGAGGTATCTGGAATTCTAATCTGTTGAGCTTACTTTTCACTGTGAATTCAAATAGTTATTCTTCAAGTGCTATCAGATTATCTTTATAAGAAAGGACACCTGGAATCTAGCCGTCAACAGAAAGCAAAGGTATCTCATGTAGCTCACTGGTTTGAACCAGCAACTGGTAAGGATGAGCAACTGCAATAATAATAATAATAATAATAATAATAATAATAATAGTAATAATGAATTAATGTACTTAAAATATATGGATCTCATGTTTCTGAAATGTTCAATGTTGCTCTCAAAATAATTAAAAAACACTATTATTAATGCAGCAAGATTAATCCAAAAATAATCTAAATTTAAAATCCAAACTGCTTTAGTAGCCAGCATGCCACAATCATCAGGGCAACCACCCAAAAGCACCAGATGCTCTTGATTCCCAAACTGAGGGACTCGGGGGAAAAGGGTCTCTCAAAGATAATTTCAGTAGGTGAGTTGGCTTGTACAATGAGAGGTGCTTTTAAAGAAACTGTATGTACATCTTAGGCAGCCTGTGAAAACATTCAAAGTGTCTCCACCTCCATTGTTCTGCCCAGACACTGAGGTCCAGCGCCAAGGGCCTTTTGGCGGTTCCCTCGCTGCAAGAAGCCAAGTTACAGGGAACCAGGCAGAGGGCCTTCTCAGTAGTGGCACCCGCCCTGTGGAACGCCCTCCCACCAGATGTCAAAGAGAAAAATAACTACCAAACTTTTAGAAGACATCTGAAGGCAGCCCTGCTTAGGGAAGCTGTTAATGTTTAATAGGTTATTGTATTTTAGTGTTTTGTTGGAAGCAGGCCAGAGTGGCTGGGGAAACCCAGCCAGATGGGCGGGGTATAAATAATAAATTATTATTATTATTATTATTATTATTATTATTATTATTCAAAGGTTAAAACCCCAAAGAAGTTTGCATTGAAGGGGGTTGGATTAGATGACCCTTGGGTCCCTTTTAACGCTATGATTCTATGATTATATGACTCTTGTGCCCCTGTACGGATGACAGAGAGGGGTGTGTGTGAGTGTGTAGAAACTAGTTTACTATATAAAGGTAAAACAATAATATTAGTCGCTGTGTCCATTGCTCTTGCCTCTGGCCCTGCCCACCGCTTTCATGTGGGCCCCCAGAAGGTCACCCAGGAGGGAATGTGTCCCTCAGGTTGAAAAAGGTTCACTGCCCCTAACTTATGAGATCAACAAAAAATATTAGGGCAGTACCTGTACCTGGTCATTTTAGCCCAGAAAGGAGAGCACTGTGCTTTATTTGGCAATTTCAGTCCTGCATCACAGTGCTTGAGAAACCCTAATTTGCGGTAGTATACAGAAGCAACATCTAATGAAGGAGCTGAGTTCTCCAACAATGTTGGATTGTTGTCCATATGGCATGAGCAGTGTACATGGTACATTGGTGGAACGCTCTGTCCCATGAGACTAGGGCCCTTCAGGATTTAACCCCCTTCCGTTGGGCCTGTAAGACAGAGCTATTCAGCCTGGCCTTTAATTTGAATTCAGCCTGATCATTTATTTCCCTTCCCTTCCCTTCCCTCCCCTCCCGCTCCTCTTTTATGAAGCTCTGAGACCACACAGCTAATTCTCCCCTGGACTCCTCGCTGGCCCAAGTAGGACCAATTCAGCCAGCTAGCCCTGGGGATTATCTAATGCTTATTTCCCCTAAATTGATTTTAGAATTTTATGGTTATCCATGTTTTTATACTGTATTTTATGCTGCTTTTATAATTAAGTGTTTTAAATTTGTTGTTAGCTGGCCTGAGCCCGGTTTTTGAACCAGGAAGTGCGGGGTATAAATAAATTTTATTATTATTATTATTACAGCACAGCGCAAGCAACAAAATTAGGTCCTTGTTCCAAGAAGCTTACAATTCATGGAAGCATTGATGCTCTAATTTGTTTCAAGGGCATGGTTTTTGTTTAGAAGCTGCTCTGTGCTTTCTGCTTATGTGACAGTGGTGCTGCCATTAGTACATCCACAGAGGAACACTTGTGGATGGGAGAATGTGAAGGTGGGTTCCCACGAAGCAAGACACAGTGATAACAGCAAGAACCTTTATTGAACAAACAGAACGGGACAACAGGGGCAAAGCAACTGCTTATATGCATTTCTGAAGGCCTGGGCCACTCCCACTCTTAACATGATTGGCTGCCGAAACTGCCAATCATACCTCAGAGTTTAAGGGCCAATGGCAGTGGCGCAAATCCTGAAATGTTCTGTGATTGGATATCATGTATTGAATGATATCGGAATCCTTAGTCCAGACTCAAGCTTAGGCAAACACAGACCACTGAATACATAACACCATCCATTATTCTATGGGGAAGAGAGAGCTATGGTAAGGAATAAGACTCCTAGAAACATCTTCCTGCTGCTATGGAGCCCCCTAGTGGACTGTATGTTACACAACCACTGATGAGAACTGGAAGAGTAATTTATGCAGAATATCAACATGGATGGAGTTTTTTGGAATGATATAGGGGAACAACATCCACACTGTGCTTTCTCCTTTGTTTTTTGAGGAGGCTTTACTGAGGCATACTAAGCATTGTATTTTCACAAATGAGCCTACAACGGAGCCTCTGTGTCAATGAAGACAAAGCAAGTGTATTACTGGGAAGAGAACTGTGCTTCCATTTTCCTCCCTGAAGAGAAATGGAGAGGTAAACAGTTCTTTTCAGATCTCTGGTCTCAATAGTTATCTCCTCAACTAACTAGATGGCTAAAAGAAAGAAAGAAACGACACAACAAGTCTAGGGTGAACTAGCACGATCCAAACACGCCCACCCACAAAGCATACAAAACCATACAACACAATGGGATAAGGATGGTCCAAGCAGACTTTTGTCTTTGCAGTGTCTAAGAGTTGGCAGCTGTTAAATATGAGAGGTCACGAAATATCTCTAAAAAGACATACAGCACCCACAACACTCTTCATCTTTCCCCCCCGATTGGTGGAGACAGAGGCTGCTGGCCAGAGGAATTCCCATACTCAAAGCTTTCATAAGTGTGACCCTCTATTTTTATTAAGTTATTTTATGCCAACAATAAAACTGCTCATTCAAGGAACTCTAGGTGCCCAAACAATTAATTAATGCAGGGACAGCATAACATAATAATAACTTTCCAGCTGCATTAGAGCTTTGTCTTATATGTACGGCATAAACGTAGCCAGGCAGCGGTATGAAAAAGTCATAAACAGTTAACAAATTAACTCAGCCTGTCAACTCAAGCAAAAGAAAACTCCACTTCACACTTCCCCGCCAGCCGAATCGTAAACTCTGTGAAATGTCTGGAGGGTCGTCAAGTTCAGGTTATTTAAGAGCCAGGGCAAGAGGAATGAGCAACATTTCGACTGGGCAACTACGTAATCTGTGTATATCCTCCATTTTGGAAAGCTAAGGTTACATCGAGCTCAAGATATTGGTTGTAGCAGCGGTCGCTTGACTTTGGAAGAGAAGTAGTTTCTGAGGAAAGAAAGCAATTTAAAGGCCGTGATCAGCACCAATTCCATCCGAAAGTCCTAAAGGTGGTCTGTGCAGATTAGAAGACTTTGCAGCTGTGCTACTGGAGGGGTGGGCACATTTTGCCTGTTCCATTTTGTAAAACTTTCATGATTGGCTGTGCTTGGTCCATACTGCTTGTTTATTGAATGTTGCTATCATTATTTTCTGAAAATTGGCACAAAACGATTCCAGTTAAACAAATGATTCCAGTTAAAAAACACCTACATTTGCTTCAAATTACAACGTGCACATTTTAGGTAGTATCAATACTCATAGTAATCCAAGTACCCTAGTGTACAAAGTACGTTCAGATTTGCAATAAGCATTTGCTCTTAATTCTGCCTTCAGTTTTTTACACTGGTTGGGTAAAAGCAATATCCTTTCGAGTGTGTGTATGTCATCACCATTATAAATAATAAAACCAGGTCTGAAGCATTTTCAGTGTATAATTATAATAATTATTATTTGCATTTGAAAGTTTAATCCACCTTCTAAACAGCACAGAAGACATTTCCTGAGAGGGCAGAGAGTATATTTCCTTACTCAGCCACAGACAGCAGTGATTTCAACTACTGATCACGGAATAAGGAAAGTGTTGTAACACACATACACACACACATATCCTGGTTGTGTGTTGGGTGATAAAATCTTTAAGTTCTCTGCTCCCTACTACATAATAGCAGCCTATGAGATAGCAGGAGGGAAAATACCTCACAAGGTTGTTGGGAGCTAGTTCTTTAAAAAAAAATGCCTTGAGATTTTGGACTGGAAGGAAAACATTATGTTATAGAAATATTGAGAATTATGTCGCCTTTTCAAATAAGGTCATTCAAAGCACTTAGCTGGCGGGGGGGAGGGGGAGAGAACGTGGTGAGAGGTACGGAAGAAAAGGTGCTTTAAAACCAGGTAATAAAACTATAAAGTTAATGAGGGAACTGTGTTCCACTTTATAGTATAGCCACTTTATAAAAACCTTCTTAGGAGCTAGGCTTTCAGAGTAATACAGTGCGCACTATAAAATGGATGTTTAATGTAGCTGGAGGCCAAGAAAAACATTGTATAATTGTAGTAAGCAGCTCGCTAAGTAAAATGATAGCTTTTAAAGGATGAAATATAGCACGCGTGGCCCGAGTTGCAGCGGCCTCCAGCTTGATATTGCTTCAATAACAGTTTCTTCATTTCGCTCGCAAATGCATCTCTGAGGAGATTTGTAACAAATATATTATCTGCCTGGAAAATAAGCTGTTAACTAGACCTAGTGCCATTATTCATTGTGAATAAATTACCTGACCATTTTGTCCCCTCGGTTGCTTTTTTTTTATTATTATTTGACAAAGAAGCAATTTACATTTGGGGAGGAGGGAGGGATGCCACAAAGTTTGAGAAGAGACCCCTACCGCCACCGCCGCCGCCACAAGCCCATAACCATGGATGGGGATGATAAACCTAGTTTACTGGAGTGCAACTACTTTTGTGTTATGGGTTACATCTTCCCAGTGTTCCTGAAGTGGTTCTCGCCCTTTCTTAGTATGGCATCTCAGTGGAGTGATGGTGAGTTCTAAGGAGCCTTGTTATCTTAGCCACAAACTCTCCGCTTAAATGCCAGAGATATCCTAGGTCCCAGTCCGTTCCATCTGCCATGCTCTTCCAGCCCTTCCCAACATAATTGGCCAATGTCTTTTTAAAAAAACTTCCTCTTCCTGATAATCACACGTGCAAGGAAGACTTTCTGCATACAGCTCAGCTCCAGTATCCATTGCAAACCCTATTTTCCAGGGACAGACCCAGATTTACCGAAGCCCTCCCAGTTTCTGATTTGATCCTGCAATGTCCTGCTTCTCCTTATGATGTCCTTATTTTCATTGGAGAAATGTTGGGGGTTATGGAGTTATGTGACTCCTAAGTAACTATACAACCTTTAGAAGACATCTGAAGGCAGCCATGTATAGGGAAGTTCTTTTTAATGTTAAATGTTTTATTATGTTTTCATATATGTAGGAAGCTACCCAGAGTTTCTGGGGCAACCCAGTAATAATAATAATAATAATAATAATAATAATAATAATAATAGAATAGGACATCCCAAGCTTTCTCGGAACTGATATCAGCTTGGCTTCCATTGTCCAAATATGCCTTCACCTCATTCTTCAGAAAACCTTGGCCGGATTCTCTCACTCAGGAGGGAAAATACACCAGGCAATATTGTTGTTGAGAGATGAGAAGGCTACAACTTTTGGGCTTTTCAGTTTAAAGTCCAGCAAGAGGTGGCATGATTGAAGTACAGTATATAAAATCATGCATGGTATAGAGAAAATGGATAGAGAGAAGCTTTTCTTCTTCTCTCATACCACTAGAACGAGTGAATATCCACAGAAGCTGAATGTTGGAAGTTTTGGAATAGACAAATAAAGTACTTCACTTAGTTGGCATCCATCTGTCTTGGGAGACAATGGAAGAGTACACCTTCAGGAATATAATCAAACCACTGGAGAGTTACAGCACCTGCTGTGGCTGTTCACATATGGCACATAGTTAAACTATGGAATTCTCTTCCACAGGAGCCAGTGTGGTGTAGTGGTTAAGAGCGGTAGTCTCCTAATCTGGTAAACCGGGTTCGTGTCTCCGCTCCTCCACATGCAGCTGCTGGGTGACCTTGGGCTAGTCACACTTTTCTGAAGTCTCTCAGCCCCACTCACCTCACAGAGTGTTTGTTGTGGGGGAGGAAGGGAAAGGAGAATGTTAGCCGCTTTGAGACTCCTTAAAGGGAGTGAAAGGCGGGATATCAAATCCAAACTCTTCTTCTTCTTCTTCCAAGTTTTGTGGATTTAGAAAAGCATTAGACAAATTCACGAAGGATCAGGCAATCAAGAGCAGCTAACCGGATGGCTATGTTCTTCCTCCACCATTGAAGGTTGTGTGCTTCTGAATACCTGTTGCTGGAAATCGCAGGAGGGGAGAGTGCTGCTGCTTTCATGTCTTGCTTGTGTCCTTCCCATAGGCATCTGGTTGGCCTCTGTGAGCCCAGGATATTGGGGTCGATGGCCCACTGGCTTGGTCCAGCAGGCTTTTTTCATGTTCTTAAGCTGAGCATTTCCATAGTGTGGCAACTGCCTTTAGACAAATGCTCTAAGCTCTAATATGTCAGACCATTGGTCCATAATTCCTGCCCAATAGTGCCTCCTCCAGTTTTTCTGGATCTCAAGCAACGGCACTCCCTAGTCCTCGAGATCCCAGACTGACTGTGGGTCCTCTTGCATGCAAACATGCATTCTGTAACAGAGCAACAACCTCTTTTTTTTACCAGCAAAGGAGTAGTGTATGGGTTTTTTGTGGGTGAGGTGGGGTTTTCTGTGATTTCCACTACGCTAGAGTAAACAAGCAACGTGGGGGCCACGCATTATGATGTAATCAGTGAACGAGACATATGTAAAATTAAAGATCCTGCTATGCATGCAAAATTCATTGCTTGTCAGACTGAAACATCAAATGTTTGTCCTGTGATGGTGCCTTTGCTGATTAAGCAAGGGGAACTACTGCAGCAGCCCTCTTAATACCCCAATTTAAGACACAATTCCCGGCTGCATTTATATTTACAACGCATTCTCAGGCTGTCTGCTCTGCTCTACACTGAGCCACGTTGCAGAGATAGCCAGATTTGAGTCGACGTTTGAACGCATGTAAAATTTGTTATCGCCCCCGCGCAGTCAGGAAGTTTGTGCTGTGTCACGCAAACATTATTTGACTGCTGCTAATTATAGGCGTATAAAAAAAATGGTTAAGTCTGCAGAGGTCTTATGAAGCAGACACGAGTCTATAGCTGTTGATTATTAAAGGCTATTATATATTGATAGGTTAGGATTTATCACCGAAAGTATAAACCGATTGCTCTGGATTGGATGGTAGGCATGCCCTGGGGAATAAGCCACTGAGCTGTTAGCTTGGGGTAATCTATCAGTAGGAGGAGAAGTGTGTTCTATCAATTAAAGGAACAAGCAATTCTACTGATTTGCTGCTGGCAGACTAATAGAGATAATGGGTTTTACTGGACAGGCACAGGTACACAACTGTTGGGGAAAGACAGCAATATTAGATAATTTTTTTTGCAAACACACACACACACACACACACACACACACAGCCTGGTTCATTAAAGCATTATGACTGCTGCTGCACAGATATGTAACTGAAGGACACCTGGCACCAGTGTGTCTAGCTCAGACGGATCTGCAGGAGATGCAGAGGAAAGGTAATGGGGAGAAGTCTGTGCCTTTCAGTTTATAGGCATACATTAAGGGCTATATGGGAGAATAAAGTTATTTCTATTTATATGTGTTTACTTTTGATATAACAACCTCCCCATCTCTCCCCAGTCTGACACAGTGTTTTTTAGCACCAGAATCCGATCTGTGCCGCCCTCCCCTTGCCAAGTCATAAATTCTTCCTCTGCCACCTTCACTTACTGTGGATGTAATAATGCTATTTCCAGTGTGAGTGTGTTTCTCCTTGGATAAATCCAGTCGGGGGGAAAAGAAAAACCTGTTGTGCGTTGGCTCTTTATAAGAGGGGAGTCCGTCACATGGCCTGCTAGACTGAGGCCTTCTGGACAACCAGGACACAGGAATTTCCCAGGCATAGCCAGTATTCAGCCCTCGTAAAAAGCACCTGGGTGGAACGTTGCTGAAACGTCCGGGAAAATCCGGACCTATGGCAGCCCATGTCGGAAGTGTAGATTTTGGCTCAACAACCAGAGTAGTGGTGGGAGGTTTGCTTTGCCAGTCTAGCTCTAGTTCCTCTTCCTTCCTAACTCAGGGGAAAACAGTCTGGAAACTGCACTTGGTCTCCAAGTGCCAGAGGCCTAGAGTGGCTACCCCCTGCCAACAAATGTTGATATGGTCCCTCTGAATAGATTTTAATTGCAAGCAGATTTGGTAGCCCATCTCAGCTAAAAGAAGATAGGGCTACCCACACCTTAGCTCTACCTCTCTTTTAAATCAGAACCAGTGAAGGCGGTGAAGGTCCTGTGTGAGTGTCTGGAGGCGGTTGGAGGATGGATGGCAGCTAACAGATTGAGGTTGAATCCTGACAAGACAGAAATACTGTTCTCGGGGAATAGTGTGGAGGACTCCCTGATCCTGAATGGGGTAACTGTGCCCCTGAAGGACCAGGTGCACATTCTGGGAGTCATTTTGGGCTCACAGCTGTCCATGGAGGTGCAGGTTAATTCTGTGTCCAGGGCAGCTGGTACACAGGCTGAGACCCTACCTGCCTGCGGACGGTCTTGCCAGAGTGGTGCATGCTCTAGTTATCTCCCGCTTGGACTACTGCAATGCGCTCTATGTGGGGCTACCTTTGAAGGTGACTCGGAAACTACAATTAATCCAGAATGTGGCAGCTAGACTGGTGACTGGGAGTGGCTGCCGAGACCATATAACACTGGTCCTGAAAAATCTTCATTGGCTCCCAGTACGTTTCCGAGCACAATTCAAAGTGTTGGTGCTGACCTTTAAAGCCCTAAACGGTCTTGGTCCTGTATACCTGAAGGAGTGTCTCCACCCCCATCATCCAGCCCGGATACTGAGGTCCAGCGCCGAGGGCCTTCTGGCGGTTCCCTTGCTGCAAGAAGTGAGGTTACAGAGAACCAGGCAGAGGGCCTTCTCGGTAGTGGCATCTGCCCTGTGGAACGCCCTCCCAGCAGATGTCAAGGCAACAAACAACTATTTTACTTTTAAAAGACAACTGAAGGCGGCCCTGTTTAGGGAAGTTTTTAATGTCTGACGCTGTATTATTTTTAATATTCGGTTGGAAGCTGCCCAGAGTGGCTGGGGAAACCCAGCCAGATGGGTGGGGTATTGTCAGAGCTGGCTCCAGGTCCCAGCTCACAGAGGACCAACGCTAGCCGGCAGTAATGTACAAAAGTCTTTATTGAAGTACAGTTTCCATTTTCAAGCCGCAGCGCCCCAGCTCTACGTCTAGGGGTTAGATCGGCGAAGCTCCATCTGAGTCTCCGCCCCCTGTACACCAGTTTAAGATTCTAGCCTTACTCCACCTCTTCCGTCTCTCCTTTCTCCTCTGGGTCCTGCTACCCCCCGGGGTCCCTTCCTTCCTGGATTCTTCTGACGCTGACGTTGACCCCCCTGACTCCTCCCCGTCTTTTCGGCGGGCTTTGGGACCTGGCTCCCTATCCGGGCTGCCAACTGCACCGCCCTCCTGTACATTTGAACTTGGCGCGCGCGCCCAGCCTTCAACCTTCCTCTCGACCGTTTCCTCGCTCCCCGATGGAGGCGTGGCCAATCCTGACTCATGTCCTCCCACTGGCAGTGCGCCGCATGATCCCGATGCCTGGGACTCCTCCCCCCTACTGCACTCTGGTGTGGACGCTGGTCCTGATTTCCAACTGCTTCTCTCTGAGTCCCCTCTGGCCCCTTCTTCCTGGGGTGTCCCCCTCGGCACCCCCCTTGCTCTGACCATGGGAGCCCCTTTCTGTGAATCTTCCGATTCGCTGGAAAGACTCAGAGACCTCGGACCGCTGTCATCGCTAACATTACCTTCGGACTCCTCCCCCTCGCTCTCTATTTCCTCCCTTTCCTGTGCCTCTGCTCCTGAACCCCTGACATCCATCCCCCCCTCGAAGCCCCCCCTTCCCCCTCCCCTCCTTCAGGTGTGGGTACTGGGTGCTCCGTCGTTGTGGGGGTGAGTGCCGGATACAGTTCGTCCCCCGTGGCGTGCATCCAGCCGGATAAGTCCGGCTCGTCCTCCGTGCTCTCGCCGACCTCGATTTCCTCTGCTTCCATCTCTTTGCCGCCGTGCTCGAACCCAAGGTCCTCCCCCAACACGTCCATGTCCGTCTCTCCCCCGGTCTCCTCCGGGGACGTTGCCTGCCAAGGACCCCCCAGCCACTTCCTGCGCCACTGCTCCTCTGGTCGATCGTCCCACCAATAGGAACGGTCTGAGGCCGACCCCGAGGGTGATCCCTCCGGGGAACGTGTTTCTAGTGCCGGTTCCTCGTCCGAGGTGAACCCCTGGAATGTGCTGGCTGAAAATGTGGGTGTGAAAAGCCAGTCGTCGAAATACTCGGCTGGCATGGGCCTGTGTGGGAAAAGGGCATGAAACTCGTCCTTGAGAAGAGGCTCGTCCAAGGCATAGTCCGGCACCCAACTGTTGGCGCTGGCCGGGGTACCTTCTCTGGCGAGAAAATATTCTACACCCTCTTCCCCCCATCTCGAGTCTAAAATCTCTGTGACCTCGTTGATGGGTTCCCCCCTTGGCGACCCCCTCCTTGGGGGCGTCTCCCTGAGCGGGTCTGGTGCCGTGCCCGGCTCCTGAAATCTGTGAGGTGCTTTGTAGGGCGTGAGCACTGATCTATGGAACACTGGGTGCATTCTGGATCCCTCCGGAAGTGTCAACCGGAAGGCCACTGGATTGACCTGTGCCTCGACTTGGTAAGGGCCTAGCTGCTTATGTCCGAGCTTCTTCTTCGCTAACGATCTGGCCGGCACCGCCTGGGCTGCTAACCAAACCCAGTCTCCCACCTGTATGTCTTCCCCAACCCTTCTGTGCTTGTCAGCCTGCAGTTTGTATGCGTGCTTTGCTAGTTCTAACTGCCTCCGAAGCTGTTCGTGAACCTCCTGCAACTCTGATGCTAAGGCTTCCGCTGCCTGTGGCTCCCCCTCCCCCGCTCTCGCTAATCCCGGGAAGGTTCTGGGATGCCTCCCGTTGTTGGCGAAGAACGGTGTCACCCCCGTGGACACGTGCTTCGTGTTGTTGTAGGCGAACTCAGCGAGCGGCAGGTAGTCCACCCATGTTGCCGGCTGCTGATTTGCGTAGCATCGCAGGTACTGCTGCATGATGGCGTTGACTCGCTCCGCTTGTCCGTTCGTCTGCGGGTGTCTCGCCGACGCTAGGTTGATCTTGACGTTCAGGAAACCCATCAGCTTCTGCCAGAAGTTCGAGATGAACTGTCGCCCCCGGTCGGACAGGATAGACCGTGGCAGACCGTGAACCCTGAACACGTGGTCTATGAACAGTTTGGCGGTCTGTTCCGCCGTGGCCACCTTCGCGCACGGAATGAAGTGGGCCATTTTGGTGAACATGTCCACCACCACTAGCACTGCCGTCTTGCCCCTCGAGCTGGGTAGATCCGTGACAAAGTCCAGGGCCACCCTCTCCCACGGTTCGAGCGGTGTCTGCAGCGGTTCGAGCAGTCCCGCCGGCGGTTTGTGCACTGACTTGGCCCTTTGGCAGGTGTCGCACCTCGAGACGTAATCCGCGACTTCCCCCCGCATCTTGGGCCACCAAAAATCTCTGGCTACTAATTCTACCGTCTTCTCTTTGCCAAAGTGCCCGGCGGTGGGTGCGTCGTGCAACTGCTGCAGTACTTTCGCGCGGAGGTCGTCTCCCGGTACGTAGAGGGCCCCTCTGCGGATGAGCAATCCGTCGCGTATCTGGAACTCGTCGTCCTCCGCCGTGCCCCTGTGCACCTCCTCCATCTTGGCTTGTGCGAAGGGGTCCTCCTGCAGTGCTCGACGTACAGCATCCAGGTCCACGGTTGCTGAAGCGCACGCCCACGCTTTCGGTGCGAAAATGTGCTTGGCCGCTGCTGGTGCCGCCTCCTCGAGGTATTGCGGCTTTCTGGACAGTGCATCCGCCATGATGTTGTTGTCGCCTGGGATGTACTCTATCCTGAAGTCGAAATCCGCAAAGAACTCCGCCCATCGTATGTGCCTCTGGTTCAGGAACCTTGCCGTGCGCCAGTACTCCAGGTTTTTATGGTCCGTGCGGACCTGCACTGTGTGTTTGGCTCCAATGAGGAAGTGCCGCCACGCCTTGAATGCTGCATGAATGGCCAGCAACTCCCTGTCCCAGATGGTGTAGTTCTGCTCTGACTTGCTGAGCTTCCTGGAGTAGAAGGCACACGGTCTCCAGTCCCCATGCGGGTCTTGCTGCAACAGTACTGCTCCCACGGCTCTGTCTGAGGCGTCCGTTTCAACCCTCATCGGTCTGCTGGGATTCACATGCAGTAGCTGCTCTTCGGACGAGAAGAGACGCTTGAGTTTCTGAAAGGACTGCTCCGCTTGCTCCGTCCAGATGAACTTCTTCTTCTTGGAGCTGAGCGTGTCGGTAATGGCCACCGTCTGCATCGCGAACCCCTTGATGAACTTGCGGTAAAAGTTGGCGAAACCGACAAACCGCTGGACCTCCTTCCGATTGCGCGGGCTCTTCCAGTCCAACACTGAGCGAACCTTGGCGCTGTCCATGGCGAGCCCCTTGTCCGACAACTTGTAGCCCAGGAAATCTACCTCCTTCATGTCGAACTGGCACTTCTCCAGCTTGGCGTACAGCCTGTGCTCCTGCAGTCTCTGCAGAACTTCCTTGACGTCTCCCTCGTGGGTCTCCTCTGATTCTGAAAATATCAGGATGTCGTCCAGGAAGCAGACGCATTTCTTGTAGAGGAGACCCGCCAATACGTGATGCATGAAGGCTTGAAAACAGTGGGAGCCATTTTGTAATCCAAAGGGCATAACTCTGTATTCATAGGTGCCCAGGGGCGTGAACATGGCAGTCTTCCATTCGTCGCCCTCCCGTATGCGAATCAGGTTGTACGCCCCTCGCAGATCCAACTTTGTGAAAACGCGTCCTTTCCTCACCGTTGCGAGCAGGTCATCTATCTTGGGCATGGGAAAGGCTGTGGGCTTGGTTTTTGAGTTCAAAATTCTATAGTCCACCACAAGCCTTTTTTGGGGCGTGTCCTTCTTCTTCACAAAGAATACAGGACTGCCCCCCACTGCCTTCGACTCCTGGATGAAACCGCGCTTCAAGTTGAGGTCTATGAACTCCCTGAGTTCCTGCAGCTCGTCTTCAGACATGGAATACAGTTTCCCGGTTGGCAGCGTCGCCCCTGGCAGGAGGTCAATCTTGCAGTCATAGGACCTGTGGGGAGGCAGCTTGTCCGCTTCCTTCTCGCAGAAAACCTCCAAAAACGCTGCGTACTTGAGTGGCACTGCTTGCAGCGTGCCTAATTGTAGCTGCGGGTCATCCTCTTCCCCTTCCGGGCTAGGCAGAATGCAATGTTCCGCACAGTATGAGGAGCCGAAGGTCAGTTGTCGCTGGTACCACGCCAATGCTGGGCTGTGCCTGTGCAGCCAACTCATGCCTAATACTATAGGCGTGTCCGACAGTTGGGTGACATTGAAGCTGATGACTTCTCGGTGATTCCCAATTTGCATCACCATCGGAGGCGTTTGCTGCACCACCTGCCCCCCCAGCAATTCCCTGCCATCCACCGTGACAACCTTCAGAGGCAGCGTGGCTGGCAGGAGTGCTATGTTGTGCTCTTGAATGAAATCCAGTCCTATGAAGTCTGCGTTACTACCAGAGTCAATGGTAATCGGCACTTCTATAGTGAGTCCATTGGGTAGTTGGAGCGATGCTGTGAGCTGCACCACTGGTTTGGGCGGGAGGGGGTCTGTGGGCTGCAAAATCTCTGGGGACGGCTTCATTGACTTGTCTGGCTGGGCCCCAGTGCCTCTTCCTCCAGCCAGACTCTGTCGTTTCCCTGCTGTGGTTCTCTCTGCTGAGTTGCGTCTGTTACTGTTGCTGAGGCTGCAGTGTGCTTGTGGAGCCTCTGGGGACACTCTTTCGCCATGTGCTGAGCACTGTCGCAGATGTAGCACTTCCTGTTCCCTCTAGGAGGCTTCGCTTTGACTGCTCCCGGTGTTAGGGCTCTGGTTGCTGACTGAGCCCTGGCGCCTCCAATCTCCATCGGTTCCTCTCCCCCTCCCTGCGGAGGTGTGGATTGCGCACGCGCTGCATCCTTGGGAAAGAGGGGAGGTGCTCTCACTGGCGTACGTCCCCAACGTCCTTCTTCTCTGTTCCATGGACGTTCTTCCAGACGCACCCCAATTTGCAGCGCCCGCTGGACAACCTCCTGAGTGCTCTTTGGTCTCTCCCCCCTTGCAATCTCATCTTTCACATTTGCATTCAAGCCTTCCCAAAAAAGGTCTCTGGCTGGGGCAGAATCCTTCTCCCATCCCAGCGCATGGACTAATGCAAAAAAGCGGGAATGGTACTGCCTTACACTGGCTCTGCCTTGTTTGAGCCCATGTATGCCTTTTCTGGCGATATCAATGTCTATATTTGATAAAAAACACGAATCCATCGCTTTAATGAATGCATCCGCATTTTGGAGCGCCGGATCCTTATCTCTCCACAGATTGCGCAGCCACGCTTTAGCTTCCCCATGCAAATGGGACAAGATAAACCCCACCTTCTCTTGCTCATCTCTAAAGTCTTTATCCAGCAGTTCCAGCGCAAACAGCACGTCTGCTCGGAAGTTAGGGTACTGCTGCAAATTCCCATCGAAATGAGATACCAGGCTGCCTCCTCTTTTCCCCAGCCCAATCCCTTCTGATTTGGGTCCCGGTTGCCCCTGCTTAGCAAGCACTTCCAACCTGGCTTGGAGATCCCTGCAGGCGGCAGCCGCTTCCTCTTCCCTTTTCCTGGATGCGAGTACCTCCGCGTTGAGTTGTGTCACTGCATTTTGCAGGGCTGCTAGTTGCTGTTCTGTAGTCATCTTGCCTGACTTTTGTGAGCTCGCGAAGCACCAATCTTCTTCCCTCGCTGCGTCCACTCACGTTACGAGGTTTTTGGTGCAAAACTTTTGGAGATGGAGCTTACTGTCAGAGCTGGCTCCAGGTCCCAGCTCACAGAGGACCAACGCTAGCCGGCAGTAATGTACAAAAGTCTTTATTGAAGTACAGTTTCCATTTTCAAGCCGCAGCGCCCCAGCTCTACGTCTAGGGGTTAGATCGGCGAAGCTCCATCTGAGTCTCCGCCCCCTGTACACCAGTTTAAGATTCTAGCCTTACTCCACCTCTTCCGTCTCTCCTTTCTCCTCTGGGTCCTGCTACCCCCCGGGGTCCCTTCCTTCCTGGATTCTTCTGACGCTGACGTTGACCCCCCTGACTCCTCCCCGTCTTTTCGGCGGGCTTTGGGACCTGGCTCCCTATCCGGGCTGCCAACTGCACCGCCCTCCTGTACATTTGAACTTGGCGCGCGCGCCCAGCCTTCAACCTTCCTCTCGACCGTTTCCTCGCTCCCCGATGGAGGCGTGGCCAATCCTGACTCATGTCCTCCCACTGGCAGTGCGCCGCCTGATCCCGATGCCTGGGACTCCTCCCCCCTACTGCACTCTGGTGTGGACGCTGGTCCTGATTTCCAACTGCTTCTCTCTGAGTCCCCTCTGGCCCCTTCTTCCTGGGGTGTCCCCCTCGGCACCCCCCTTGCTCTGACCATGGGAGCCCCTTTCTGTGAATCTTCCGATTCGCTGGAAAGACTCAGAGACCTCGGACCGCTGTCATCGCTAACATTACCTTCGGACTCCTCCCCCTCGCTCTCTATTTCCTCCCTTTCCTGTGCCTCTGCTCCTGAACCCCTGACAGGTATAAATAATAAATTATTATTATTATTATTATTATTATTATTATTATTGGCATATCCTCTTGGTGCCCTTGTACTTATGTCTTCTTTTTGATGCTGAAAAATCTATTTCTACACAATTCCAGTAAATCAAGTGTGATTGAGCACATAGAGATATTTATCCTCTTTATCGCTGAGTATTCGGTATATATTAATGTCCTGCTAACGGGTTTTGACCCAGTTAGGAAGCTAAATCAGATTCATACACACGTACACACAAAATATAATTGTAATATTAAAAACTGAGTTCTATAAAATTGCAAGAAGACCTGGGTTGTCACTGGCTCCTGGAAACACTTGTGAAAGTATATGCCTGTTGAAATAAGAATGTATTTTATCTCCACAGTTAGTGGTTCCACTATTCAGGAAGAGCCCAGAGTCCTAAAATTAATAACCAGCAATGCCACATGTGAATTATAGAGGTTCTATTTCATGCAGAGGGATAAATGAATAATCCTACTATAAACCCATTAAAGATGTTCATGCAGTGGAATGTATAGGTTAATAAAGTGCTCAATAATAAATAAATTAACTGGCTGGTAATAAATTTCAAGGGTTTCTCATCACCCCATTTGAGAACTACAAGGAATGTATATGATAAAAAAATAAGGAAAACTAGATTCAGTAGCAGTTATGTGAAGAAAAGTTGTGCTCACTTAGAATATGTTTTAATTGAGACTCCATTCACTAAAAGACACCTGTGTTCCCATGACAGAGAAGAGTATCACAACCAGATATTAGGGAACATTTAGTAGTTTTGCATCTAATAAGCATGGTAATGCAATCTGAGTTGCTTGCCACTGTCCCGGGGTTTTTATGGCTTCAGACCCCCCAGTTCAGTAATAACATCACAGAAGGTCTGATGAAATTGCATAAAGCATTGTACAATATTCACAGCCAGTGGAAGCTGTGTAATATTAATATTAATAATAATAATAATAATAATAAGAAGAAGAAGAAGAAGAAGAAAAGGTGTGCACTTACAAGATCTGGCTTTAACTAATTTGGTACTTCAGAAAACAGGCTACTTCATTCTGAACTGCTTTGGAGGCTGTCACATTTGGGTTGGGGTCTGAGTTTCTGTCAGAGAAATGAGGTTTTGTCTCCACCTATTCACTACTGGATATATATATATATATATATATGTGAAACTATAACTCCCCCACCTTTGGCAGAAGTGGATGAAATTTGCAGGCATAATGACCTCTCCAGGGTAGATAAAGCCTGCTGAATTACAGGTAAATTACAACTCAGATATTTTTTGTATTGGGCACATTTAACGTTTGGGTTTTTTTTATTTTTAGGAAATGTTTATAACTTCTTCTTCTTCTTCTTCAAAAAAAAAAAGAAAAAAAAAAAAAGAGAGAGAGAATTTGATGAAATTTCCAGGCATTCCCTTTTGAGAGAATGAATCCTGCCAGCTTTCAGAAGGATAGCTTTCCTCTGGGGGAAGTCATGTTCTTTAAATGTGTGTTGAATGTGCTTTAACTGTATGGTGTAGATCTGCCTGCAGCCATTTAATCCACTCTAATATTTATCAGTTTATTTACATACGTAAGTCACTTTGAGTTTCCTGTGGCAACAAAGCTACGAATAAATTTAATATTGATAATAATAATAATAATAATAGTAGTAGTAGTAGTAGTAGTAGTAATAATATCTATTCTAAGGGGGAGGGATGAACCAATGACTAGTAAGAACACACACAAACAAGCAACTTGAGTCTCATGAACAACAGCAACTAGCTTACTTTGCGAAAGGGGGAAAATCAGATTTGTTGCTCTGAATATTTTTGTGTCTAACCCCTCCAACCACTGTGACTCCCAGATGAGCCAACCTGGGCACCAGATTATGGGTGCCAGTGTGCATGACATCATGACATCACAACAACACACACGCCCCCGGGCTCAGAACCTGACTTCTGGTGGTACCAGGTTCCAAGATCTTGGAAGGCCTCAGAAAGGTGCTTTCCAAGATCTTGTGAGACCTGGGAACCTGACTTCCGGTGGAACCAGAAGCCAGTTTTGTAGTCTCAGAAGGCCTCAGAAAGCATCTCTGAAGCCTCAAAGATGCTGTCTGAGGCCTTGCGAGATCTCATAAGTTGAATGGGGGCCCTGCAGTGTGGGTGCTAAGCACCCGGAACAAAATTTTTGTGGGTGCTCAGGCACCCAGAGGCCCCAATACTTGGTGCTCTTAGTGGCCCCTGAAAGGTTGCCCTAAAGCGAACGTGGCCCCTGGGCTGAGAAGGACTCCCCACCATTGTCCTATAAGGCAGTTTCCTATTTTGTTATGTAGGAGTGTGTTCAGGAGAAGATCTGTAACGGTGGATTTGCCTTCGCTGAAATACAGCTTGCCAGCTACAAATTTTATTTCCCTGCAATGTACATCTGCAGAAGGGTTTTTGGGTGCGCCAGGGTACTCTCAATTCACACAGGATGATGGGGAGACCTAATCAGTCTTGATGAGAGTGCTGTTCAATGGATGCTCTGGACTTATAATTTATTCTAGGATCCTCTGCAACGTCTAGGAGTTGTATGGCAGGTTGTTAAATGGGATCTGTGTCCCTGATGGCAAAAAGCTGAACAATCAAATAAACCACACATGAGACGTGCATAGAACATTATTATTATTATTATTAAAAATACTACAGTTTTTGCCAGACTCTGTATATCCCATGGATTATACAGGCATTTGGAAATTGTATGTGTTTGGTCCCATGATATTCACTGTGAAAACCCAAAGGAGCTGCTTTTGTTCACTTTCAACTGGTTTCGAGTGCAAGTCAAAATGTCGTAAAACTTAAAGACACTGCGGTATGTCACCGGTGAAACACATATACTGAAGTGTACATTCGAAATCATACTTAACCTCTAAAGTAGGCAGTTTTGTAGATTTGATTTTCTGTTTTTATGGCCTACTCTGGATGACCAGTCATGGCTATAAGTTGAGAGCCGCACACAATGTCCCAAGGCAGTCGACATTTTTCTCATCAAGGAACATTAGCGAAATAACTTTTGAATCTGAATAGGTGAGAGAATAGTAGAAGTTAATCCATGGGAGTACAACCACAGTAATTGATGCAATAGGAAATTATGATTTTAAAAGCACATCTGCTCTATCGCTTCGCCTCAGTTCTCTCCACCTTAATCATTATTACGTTTTTAGTAAATGATGTTTTAGTAATCTTTTTACACGAAGAAAATTTGGTTGTTGAAAACATGTATAAAAGTCTCGTACTGCTTTATATTATGCAGGAGTTCTTCTAAATGTCTCCCATGTAAACCAAGTAAATGTTTTTATATATGTTTGTTTGTTTGTTTGTTTAATTTATATGGCGAGTTTTCACCCCGGAAGTTCAATGTTATGTACATGGTTCTCAGAGCTACATTATACTTAACAAACTGCAATCCTCAGCATTCTTGGCCCGTGGCAAAAAAGCTACCGGTACTGATAAATGTAATAATAGTAATAACAATAACAACAACTACTCTAAGGGGAAGGGATGATCTCGATCTCAAGTTTTATTTCATCGTTGCATTTATATCTCACTTGTTTCTCCAGCGATCTCAAGATGTACACGGTTCTCTTCCTTATTCATTTAATCCCCACAACAACCCCGTGAAGTAGGTTAGGCTGAAAGACAGTGAGTAGCCCAAGTGAGCTTCATGGCTGAGAGCGGATTTGAACCCTGGTTTTCCAGGTCCTAGTCCAACACTCTAACCACTACACCACACTACTCCTCAAGCTTTCATAGGGATGGTTTTCAAAATACGCTGGGAAGACTCCAGCTAAGCCATACTCAGGGTAGTCTGAATGGATTTAGTGGGCGTTACAGTCATACCTCATGTTACATTTGCTTCAGGTTGAGCATTTTCAGGTTGCGTCCCGCGGTGACCCGGAAGTACCGGAAAGGGTTACTTCCGGGTTTCGCTGCTCGCACATGTGCAGACGCGCAAAATGATGTCACACGCATGCGCAGAAGCAGTGAAACGCGACCCGTGCACGGGCAGACGTGGGTTGCGTTCTGCTCATGTTGTGAACAGGCCTCCGGAACGGATCCCATTCACAACCAGAGGTACCACTGTACTAACTTAATTCCAGCAATTTTGGTGGGTTTACTCTCAGCATGGATACAGCCCAATTTTTCTACATATAACTGCCCCAGCTCCCCCCTGTTATGCATTGGTGTGGACAGAGATTAGAGTGTGGATGTCAGGGATTGGGCAGAGGGGGAATGGTGGAGACCGCCTCCCCAGCCTGACCCTTCCAGAGAAGAATTACAGCAGGGGTTTGAGGGAGGTCACAGCTCAGAGGCAGATGAGGGGAAAAACTGGGAAATAATGGGAGAGGAGGAGGAGGAAAAAGAAGCACCAGGAGAGTGACAGCTGATGGACTCAGTGTCTTTAGAAAGCATTCCAGAACCCCCATCTCCCAGAACACGGCGGGCCTTGAAAGTAGGAGAGCAAAGAACTCGAAGGCAGAGGGCACTTTTCAGCACCCGCAGCGATGACTCATGAGGAAGTGGGAGAGACGGAGGGGGTGGAGATTCACTTGGGGCAACGCCATTATTCTGACAGGCTGCTTTCCCAAGCCTCTCTCTGCGAATATTGAAAGCAGATGGTAAGGACTTTTCCTTGTCTTGTCTGCTCCTGGAAACCTGCCGTGGTGGTTGGTTCCTCTGCTGCCTGACAGTGGACTGGGTGCCATTATAATGAAGGGGTTCAAATTCCAATGAAGTAGGGATACCCAAGACTGTGCTGGACTACAACTCTCATCATCCCTGACCGTTGGTCATGCTGGCCGGGGCTGATGGGAGTTGTAGTCCAAAACGTCTGGAGGGCTGGTAACCCCTGCAAAGTCTGAAAGGAGATAAAAACTAACTGCAAAATATTCTCCTAAAAGGGACACCCCCCCCAGTTTAACCTTGAATGCATCTACGAGCTAACACTTACATTCCCAGGATGTCCGTCTGCAGTCCCCCACCCCAAGAGATTTGAAATGCCATTCCTGAAAAAGACTTAGAAACTAGAGAAGACCAACATCCCAACTATATTGATCTCAAACCTTATTATTTTGATTTGAGGTGGGTGGCAGTGCTGTGTAATCTTGTTGCATTCTTTGCGGTTAGTAGAACAGTATACGTTTTGGCCTCAGCTCTCAAACATTTGTTGCACAATTTGTTGGAAGTAATCATACTGCACCTTTACCCAAGTGGAAGACCGGTTAAAAATTCCTCAGGGAAATTTTGAGAGATTTGCTGAGCCCACAGCCTCGAGTGCAGAAATACTTGTGAAGCAAAACACTCCAGCTACCCAAAATATTATTAGCAACTCCTTTCAACTCCATCCTGTATTTCATATTGCCTTAGGTAAAGGAGATCATGCTGAAGCCAATGAGACATGGAAAACAATGTACATTTATGAACCGTTGCCATTGGATTTCATAACTCCTGAAGGAGGCTGTCAGTGAGCATGCACTGTTTAACGCCAGCTCTACGCTTCCATCATCTGTAACCCAAAATCTTAAGAAAATGCCTTTGAGATGATTTCGGTGTTCAATAGTGGTACGTGGGGTGGAGCCACCCTCACGACACTGAGATTCCTGATGCTTACCCTGGAAGGGGAAAGGTTGGGACCGTCAGGAGTTCAGCCTACACTTGAGTAGGACCCTGGCAGAGACACATGCCCAACTGGCATGTTCCCTCCCTCCTGGTTGATCATTTGGGAGCTTCATAAGCTTTCTTCTGCCCGAACATCACAGCGACTGATGCCAACCGACACCGGCAAACTTAGGGATCCGCAGAGTTTGCACATAATGCGTGACAGACCTCAGCAACTTAGCATTTTGGCTAATCTACAGTTCGAAAGTACGTCAAAGTGCAAGTAGATAAATAGGTACTGCTCGGGCGGGAAGGTAAATGGCGTTTCCGTGCGCTGCTCTGGTTCGCCAGAAGCGGCTTAGTCATGCTGGCCACATGACCTGGAAGCTGTATGCCAGCTCCCTCGGCCAGTAAAGCGAGATGAGTGCCGCCCCAGAGTCGGTCACGACTGGACCTAATGGTCAGGGGTCCCTTTACCTTTACCTCTACTTTATTTACATATAAACAAACACGGAGAACTGCAACATGGCTCCCTCTTTCTCTAGCATCAGAAAGTACAGAGAAAAAGAACAAAGGACAATAGTCCCACTTCACGGAACACAGTAACACAAACATCCTGTCTCCGTCACTTCCCACTCTGTGGAGTCAAAACATATACCGTCATGCGATAGACAAAAATCCCATGACTACAATCATGGATCAGGAATTCTAACAGGGACAACATGGTTGTACCAGAGGGATTGTCATTGCCAAGCTGATGGTCTCATTGGAGCATCTGAGCAGTCCTGGCCTGTCTAGTTAAGCAGCAGTGACAGTGGTGTTAAGAGGGCGGATTCACCCCACCACATGCACTGCTACCACCTATCTCATGTGTCAGGTACTAAAACCCAAGGCCAGGCAGATAGATGGAAAGCCATAAGGAGGAAGTTATTCAGGCCAACGACCAGCAGTGGCTCTGGCTTGGTCCCAAGATCTCACCTGACTTCCTGGGCTAGGAGTATTCTGGACCGTGTCACAACCCTACATATCCAACCAGCAACAGTAGTAGCACAGGAAATTACTGTCTGATCTACAGACACCATCTGTCTTGACTGTAGGCTGCTGTTAGGAACGTAGGAACATAAGGAGCTGGCTTATACCGAGTCAGCCCATTGGTCCATCGTGATCTGCTATGGAAAAAAACACACCAACCCACTATAAAGAAATAGATAAAAGAAAGGAGGCTAAAGAAACCAGAGAACATATGTGGAGACGGGAGCACCATTACCAGAAATCTGTGTTTTTTCTTAGTTTTACCGTCACTGCCAACCACTCATCTCCTGAAATATCACCATCACCATAAAAAAAGATTTGTTACCACATGTGCTACAGCACTGTAATGGCTTTTCCAACAAAGGACTATGCAGAAGAGGAAAACCCTGGATTTTGCAAATATTTTTGCCTAAACTTTAGCATGCGCAATTAGTTGCCCTGGTGCTTAACTTGGCGTTGTAACCATATAATTACAGTCTTCCTGGTACTTGATAATCTCCCTGCTTTTGCAGCAGCCCACACAAGGAGACAAACGCGGCTGGGTTTTCAAACAGCTGGAGGTTCTGCCACTGATGGATGTGTGACCAAACGTTTTCACAAGGTCTAATTGAGACACTTTCCTGACTTCCACTGAAGTCAATGGAGCCGAAGTTCATGGCACAATCTGGTAATTTTGGACCGCTCTCCCCCCAACCTGGTTCCTTCAAGATGTTTTGGACTACAACTCCCATCATCTCTTGCAGGTATGATCCATGGTCAGGGATGATGAGAGTTGTAATCTGAAACATCTGGCTGGAACCAGGTTGGCAAAGATGCTTTCAACTTCGGACTTAATGGTCTTACCTAGGGTGAGGGTTGCCTTAGATGGCAATGTTTTGATGAGCCTTTGGGCAAGAAAATTATCACTGAGCGCCCTTTGGAACCAACCCATCTGTGATGCTCATCCCATGTTGGGCACCCCAAGTCTAAACAGTCTTCCTGATGGGACTTGGGCTTTGTGCAGCAATAGCAAAGAGCAGCTCTTGGTTCTGCTGTGCTTGTGTATCTCATCAGATTGCTTGGTTCAGCTGTTTCATGGCACTGACTCCAAGCTTTTTCCTTTGCTTTGACCAGTGCCTTTTTTTGGTTAAAATTAAATAAAGTAAAGATGATAAAAGTGCTGTGGGTGCAAGCACGTAATGGCTGACATGGGCAGTGAAAAAAAGGAAAGAAAAAGAGCTGCCAGTATTCCATACTGGTGAGTACTGTACAAAGGTGGGTTTCCTGGTATGACTCTCCCTCCCTGGCTGTGACCACAGGTCCTGGGTTCTGGTCCACTCTTGAGAGCTGCTTATGTTGTTGTTTAGTCGTTTAGTCATGTCCAACTCTTCGTGACCCCATGGACCAGAGCACGCCAGCCACTCCTGTCTTCCACTGCCTCCCGCAGTTTGGTCAAACTCATGCTGGTAGCTTAGAGAACACTGTCCAACCATCTCGTCCTCTGTCGTCCCCTTCTCCATGTGCCCTCCATCTTTCCCAACATCTTCTCTTCTCATGAGGTGGCCAAAGTATTGGAGCCTCAGCTTCAGGATCAGTCCTTCCAGTGAGCTATGCCTATGGCTTAGCTCTAACAGTTTTGCTCACATATCAGTCTAGTTACCAGCCACATATATGAATTGTAAGGTGTAATCTTACTTAGGCTGCAGTTTCCTCTTTCATTCTGCAGGAATGCAGCAGCTAAGCCCATTCATCTTAGCGCCAGCAGTTCATTCCCCAACATAATTGCAAAAGAATCCCATTGAATCTGATACCGGTATAAAACAACATTCGCGTTCAGTCTAAGAGACATTTCACCCCAAAGGATAACGCTGCGGCAGGTGCTGGTGCAGCTTCTGATGAGTGGCGTGTAATGTCAGTTCAAGATAAGGATATAACATGTTAAAAGGAATCCACTCAATCGGAATCCCACGGCACTATATCAGCACTTAATAGGCCTGGCTTTCCTGGATGGGAGATGACTGGCTAAAAGGCCAAGTGCAGTATCATTGAAAGGACTGCCAAATTGGTTTCTAAAAACAGGAGAAGACTTTTTCTATCACTCCTGTCCTAGGAGGGGCTCCTGGGGAACCCTTGTTAAATACTGCCACCAAACTATAAATGAGAAAAACTGAGTGATTTCCCCCCACCTTCTTCTAATGAAGTTTGTCTGTTGGTGTAGTGATATATATATATATATATATATATATATATAGCCTTTTGTCCCTAAAAAGACCCACCTGGGCAGTTTACGACAATTAAAATCTCAATACTGTTAGAAACAGAGAAGATTTAAAAGAGCAAAGTAGAAATAGACAGAACAGAGATACATTGCTTCCTCAGACCAAGATGAGGAGAAAACATTAAACACGGGGGGCGGGGGGGGGATGTAGTAAAGTAAAATGAACCATTACGAGGTGGATGTAAGTCCACAACAATTAAAGTATGTAAAGAGATTCAATCCATAAGGAAAGGTATCATATACAAGAAAAGCCATTATAGGACTGAATCGTATTAAATGGTATCTAACAAAAGACACATATTAAATTTGTTTTTGTCACTGTCTTTGTTTTGTCTTTTTTCTTTTTCTTTTTCTTTTTATATAGGTTGAGAAGTAAGGTTTTTAAGTCTGACATTATTTGATTTATATAGAAGGTACCAAAGTATGTATTTGTTATCGATGTATTTATTTGCATGTTTGAAATAAATATATATATATAGACAGAACTTTGCATACTTGGCAAGACTAAAATGTAAAATGACTCTGGCAGAGTACGAATGTCTGAACTACCCACCTGAAAACATTAACCTCCCTTGGGAGGGAGTTCAATAATCAAGAGGCTGCCACTAAAAAGGCCTTGTCTTGTGTCCCTACACAGCTCCCTTAGTAGTGGAACACAGAGCAGGAGCTTTGAAGAGGACTGCAACTGATGGACAGACTCCTGCAAGAGGAGGCAGTCCTTCAAATATCCTGGTCCCAAGCCTTTCAGTGCATCCTCTTTCTATACAGGCCTTTAACTTGTTCGACTCTTCCAACTAGTCCTCTCCTCCTCCTCTCCCTGCTCTGAGTCCCAGACAGTTCTGTGGTAAAGCTCTCCCCAAACACCAGCACATTTTTATTTCGAGAACTGGGAACTGGAAGAGAAGGAGAGGAAGCAGCCTTGAGAATGGGGTGGTGGGCTCCATCTTAATGGCAGCTGGGAGATGATGTGCCTGTATTGGGTTGTCCCATTTACCAGGGACAGCTCCCTACTTTTGTACACGACTTCAATATGGTTGTGGGAGGAGGTATAAAAATGTTATGAATGAACTAATGAATGAATTCGTCTCTCCCTGCCCCCCCATCCTTAGTCATTCATTGTCCCCATTTTGCATCTGAGGATGCTTTGTGAAAATGTTGCTAGCAGACGTTGATGGCCATGCCATCAACGCCTTCAAGGTTACCAACCACATACCGTATTTTTCGCCCTATAGGACGCACTTTTTCCCCTCCAAAAATGAAGGGGAAATGTGTGTGTGTCCTATGGGGCGAATGCAGGCTTTCACTGAAGCCTGGAGAGTGAGAGGGGTCGGTGCGCACCGACCCCTCTCACTCTCCAGGCTTCAGGAGAGCCCCAGCGCCAGCCCCACAAAGTCAGGGGACAGAGGGAGGTGGAACGCCGCCATCCCGCTGTCTCCCGAAGTGGTTTGGAGGCTGATGGCGGGGAGACCCCGCCGCCAGCCCCGCAAGCTCCGGGGACAGTGGGGAGGCGCAGCGCGTTTTCCCGCTGTCCCCGGACCTGATCTGAAGGCGGGCGGCGGGGAGAAGCGCTCTTCTCCCCACTGCCTGCCCCGCAAGCTCCGGGGACAGCTGGGAGGCGCAGCGCGTCTCCCCGCTGTCCCCGGACCTGATCTCAAGGCGGGCGGCGGGGAGAAGAGCGCTTCCCCCCGCTGCCTGCCCCGCAAGCTCCAGGGACAGCTGGGAGGCGCAGCGCGTCTTCCCGCTGTCCCCGGACCTGGTCTGAAGGCGGGCGGCGGGGAGAAGAGCGCTTCTCCCCGCTGCCAGCCCCACAAGCGCCTGGGGACAGCTGGGAGGCGCAGCGCGTCTTCCCGCTGTCCCCGGACTTGGTCTGAAGGCGGGCTGCGGGGAGAAGAGCGCTTCTCCCCGCTGCCGGCCCCACAAGCGCCTGGGGGGGAAATAATTTTTTTTTCTTTATTTCCCCCCCCCCCCAAAACTTGATGCGTCCTATGGGCCGGTGCGTCCTATGGGGCGAAAAATACGGTACATAGAAATATATGAAGATGGAGAAACACTGCCTTGCTAAGAAATGCACAGGCTCCCATTTCACATACTAGTGAGATGCATTTCACGTACTAGTGAGATGCAAGGATTTATACCTTGGCTTTTATAACCACACAAAAGAGTGGTGGACTCGTAATCTGGTGAACTGGGTTAGATTCCCCGCTCCTCCACATGCAGCTGCTGGGTGACCTTGGGCTAGTCACACTTCTCTGAAGTTTCTCAGCCCCACTCACCTCACAGAGTGTTTGTTGTGGGGGAGGAAGGGAAAGGAGATTGTGAGCCGCTTTGAGACTCCTTCGGGTAGTGATAAAGTGGGATATCAAATCCAAACCCTTCTTCCTCTTCTTCTAAATGAATACAGCATACAGAATGTTTTTATTTATTGCTGCATGCTATGTGCAGAACTACTATAGTTTTAATAACTGTATGTGATTTCATTGGTCTTACTGTATGAAATGCTGTTGTGATTGGGGTTATTGTTGTCGTTCCTTACTTTTATTGTTATTTTTATGGTTATGAAGTTTTGTGGCTTTAAATGGGTTCTTGGTTTCCAGTTTGAATTTATGTGCTGGAAGTCACCTTAAGAGGGGGGCTTCCGAAAGGGGGCTTCTAAATATTTTTAAATAAAGACATAAACAAAATAAACCGTAAGTCTAGTCTAATGGGGCTGGGGGGGGAGTGCTGGGGCACTGGTCCTGGGAACTGTAGTTCACAAAGGGTGCTGAGAGTTGTTGTGAGTTGTTGTTGGGAGACCCCCTACTCCCCTCACAGAATTACAGTTCTCTGAATTCCCTGGGAAGGGGAATAGATTGTTATACCTCTCTGAGAATTGTAGCTCTGTGAAGGGAATAGGGTTCTCCTAACAACTCTCAGCATCCTACACGTCCCAGAATGCTTTGGGGGAAGCCATGATTGTTGAAGCGGTATACAGTGGTGTGGTACCTCGGGTTACATATGCTTCAGGTTACAGACTCCACTAACCCAGAAATAGTACCTCGGGTTAAGAACTTTGCTTCAGGATGAGAACAGAAATCGTGCGGCGGCGGCGCGGCAGCAGTGGGAGGCCCCATTAGTTAAAGAGGTGCTTCAGGTTAAGAACAGTTTCAGGTTAAGAATGGACCTTCGGAACGAATTAAGTACGTAACCAGAGGTACCACTGTATTGTGTTTTGAATGTAGGGAATGGAAGTCAGCATTGCACTAATATGATTCTTCTGTCAGTGCAAATATTTCTGCCTGCCAGAACAATCTCCTCTCTTCTGCCCCCATATGCTGTTCTGGCCATTCTCCTGAGCTTCCAGAGCAGCTTTGGGGGCAGATATACATAGGGGGTGGGAGAAAGAAAGAAAGGGGCAAAGCCCTGTTGTGCTAGCAGGAGTCCTTCTTACCAGCTTCAACTAGAGGACTGGGTTGGTTGAATCCAGCCCATGGTGTAGATATCATCTGACAAAATAAATAATAAGCAAGTCATTAGTTTGCTACATTCGCCAGCGTGATGTCTCCCAGGGACACTAGCATTACTCTTGCTTATCTATCCCATGTGCAGCAGTGACAATTGTGGCATGGCGTACGCAGGCTCACCAGAGCCATAACCAGGAGGGAAGTGATAGGGGAACAAAGCATATGCAGATTGCCAGGCAACGGAAAAGGATGTATGCCTTTGCTGCTTGCAGCTTCCCAAACTAGGGAGGTCTATGTACATCTGGAATTCTGCACTAGATTCCACACAGCACGATTCCCCAGGGTGGTGGAGATTAAGTATCTCACAGAATGAGCTGTTTATAGTTAACAGTGAAAAACTAGCAGCTCCATATTCCTCACCTCCTTCTGCTAAAGGATAAAGTAGAATGTCATGCATGGAAGAGGCAGAGAGATCAGCAGGAAAAGGATACAGGTACCATATAATGTAGACTTTGTCCATAGTCTACCATTGTATTATGAAATATGTTTTGGACTAGGACAAGTCCATACTTTGGAAGCAGGTGGCAGAAGAGCAAAAAAGGAAAAGAAAAAAGAATGCAAGCACGTTTTTTTTTGAAAAGTATTTTTCATTTCTTCCCTTTGCAAGAAATACTATTTAGACCAGCACAAAATAAATGTAACCCTCATATTCTTGGAAATATACAGTAAACTGCCCTGTACATTTTGGCAGCAGTTAAACGTATCCATAATCAAATTCATATGGGGACTCAAATGATCACAATGTTTGGAGAGGAGCCAGATAGTAAGTAATTTAAACATCACAGGAAATTAAATTTTAGAATTCAATTTTGCATAAAGTTTTCTGTAATGAAAATGTCAGACATAAATTATGAAGTCTGATTATATTCTCTTTTTTTAAACTTTTTAATAAAATAATAGAGGCACTTGACAGTCAAGAACAAATGCATATTTTATGTGAGTAGCATTATGTTAAAACTAGCATTCTCTGGAAATAATGGAACAGATGTTAACGCTGCTATATCAGTTATCAGGTGCTCTGTTAAACAGCTTCAAACATAAGTATTTATTAAAAAATGCTAACAGGATTGTCTCTTAGGGTTATCTAATTGTAGGTTTAAACTGTGGATACTTAATATAATTAATTATACATGTAGAACTATATAGTTGGACCATAATTTATTATGTGTGTCAGAGTAGAAATTGCACTTTATTCCATTATGAATTAATTTAATACGGGCAAGGGGAATGAATTTAGTGAAAATATCAAATGGTTCCTAATACAGTTATAAATGAACACTAATTCGAATTTCCCTTCCTTTGGGGAGAAGGAGGAGGAATAATTCTCTCCTCCCACACCCCTCCCACTTTTCTATATTTTTGGGCTAATTTTAGGTTGCTGCTTTTAAAAAAATATTCCACTGCTATCTTATATGAAAATCACTGCCAGAAGGAGAAGTCACAATGGTTTAGCTCAGAAGGTTTTTAAAAGGGAAGGAGAGATGTCTCTATTGTTCTTATGCTTGGTGGCAGCTTTCTAGAACCAAGCTCAGAGACTGCATGTCACTAAATGCCAGATGTTGGGAAACAACAGCAACAAAACAGGTTATGATAACATACGTCCCAACATTTCCCCGATGAAAAGAGGGACGTCCTATACAACGACAACAACTTTATTATTTATACCCCGCCCATCTGACTGAGTTGTCGCAGGCACTCTGGGCAGCTTCCAACATATATAAAAACATAATACAGTAGTACCTACGCTTCAGGTTACAGACTCCGCTAACCGAGAAATAGTACCTCGGGTTAAGAACTTTGCTTCATGATGAGAACAGAAATCGTGCGGCGGCACCAGAAGGCCCCATTAGCTAAAGTGGTACCTCAGGTTAAGAACAGTTTCAGGTTAAGAACGGACCTCCAGAACGAATTAAGTTCTTAACCTGAGGTACCACTGAAAAACATTAGAAAGCTTCCCTATACAGGGCTGCCATCAGATGTCTTCTAAAGGTTGTATACTGTAGTTACTTATCTCCTTCGCTCAGGGGGTCACATAACTCCATGCCCTCCAACGGAAATTGGGACGTCCTAAGGAAAAGCAGGAAGTTCTGGGGTCAAATCAGAAACTGAGACAGCTTCTGTAAATCCGCGACTGTCCCTGGAAAACAGGGACACTTGGAGGGTCTGTAATAAGCTTCATAAAGGCCTCTGCTTGGCCGCTGCGGGAAACAGAATGCAGGACTAGAAAGGCCTTTGCTTTGATCTAATTGTCCCCATTCTTAAAGCAGGAATGGGACCCTCTTCAGCCTGGGGGCCATATTCCCTTCTGGGCAACCTTCTGAGGGCCACATGACAATGGTGGGCAGGGCCAGAAGACAGACATTTTGTACAGTAGACTAGTTTCTTCTCTTTCCTCCATCCAGATAAGCAAGGGGGCATCGCCAGATTTCAAGGACACTTTAGGCAAAAATATTCAGGCAGGATGCAGGGCCAGTGAAGGGTGTATCTTTACGGGAGAAGTTGTAGTCTGGGGAGAATCCTAAGTTAGACAGAAAGGCTGAATTTAGCCCCCAGGACTGAAATTCCCCACCACTGCCCATGCTTCATGTGAGTAAAGGAGCCAGATGTGGAGGCAATATTGCTCCAGTTGTCTGAGATGTTCATCCAGTGCAGCCCCAACGGCCACCCCTCTTAGCAGCGCTGTGCCCTGATCTCCACATTCTGTTGATGAAACATAATATTGTGCTCCTGTGAAGTGAGCATTTTGCATTGCACTTTAATGAAAAAAGATCTCATCCTCCTGGAAGTCAGATCCTGTCCATTATTGCTTGAGAGCATTATGAGGCATGTATAGTACAACTGGATGTATCTGAATGGCATGGGCGACATCCATCAACTGAAATCAGATGCTTAGAAAAATGAGACTGCTATTTACATGGTGGCCAGAGGAACAGAGGGGACAATAAATGCTGGTAAATGTTACTTTTTACTTCTCACTTTTCTGATAGTGAATGTTAATCAGGAGGAGGAGGAGAAAAAACCCCCACCTGGTTTCTTTCTGTCATATCCACATTTGTTTCCTTGTTATCTACACACAATTCCTGCTCCGTGTTTGCAGTCATGAGATTGTTGTCTATCACATGACGGTGTATGTTTTCATTCCACAGAGTGGGAAGTGACAGAGACAGGATGTTTTAGTATTACTGTGTACCGTGAAGTGGGACTATTGTCCTTTGTCTCTTTCTCTTTGCTGTCTGATGAGAAAGAGGAAGGAGCTAAGTCAGAATGCTCCGAGTGTATTATATGTAAATAAAAGTAGATTAGCCAAAATGCTGTCCTATTGAGTCACGAACCGCCAATATTCTGCAAGTTCCTAACTGTGCTGATGCTTCTTGGTATCAGTCGCTGTGATGTTCGGGCTGGAGAAAGCTTTTGAAGCTCCTGACCAAGCAGGAGGGAGAGAACATGTCAGTCGGGCATGTGTCTCTACCAGGGTCCTACACAAGTGTAGGACGATCCTAACAACAAACACACTTTTCATTATTGATAGCAAGCCTTATACTAAATTGGGCTGAACAATGGCTTAGGATTCGACTCAGATCAGAAACCAATCAGGGGCACTTTGTAATAGGTTTAAAATGAAATGGGAGGCAAACAAAGCAGAAATAAAATGTCTGAAACTGGTATATGGAAAAAGAAACGCTGTTGCTTGATGAAGCCTTTGTGACGAAGAGTAGGCCAGCAATGGAACTGCCAGTGGCCTAGCTATTCCTGGAAAAATGCCTGAGATTGCTTGCAGGGTTGCATTACAGCTCTTGCTAACTGCTTCTACTTCTTTTTTGTCCTGTTCCCCTTCCAATGAAGCATTTTAGGAGATACTTTGGGGAAATGCAAATGAAGCAAAGTGACACTGCAAAGTGGGAATGAAGCAAAGCAACCTGGGACTCAGCTAGATTGGTAAAGAAAAAGCGTTTTATATGTGTTGTACAGTCATACCTTGGGTTGCAAACCTGATCCGTGCGGGAGGCAAGTTCGCAACCCGCAGCGCCATGTCTGCGCATGCGCGTGATGCGAATTGGTGGTTCTGTGCACGTGGGTGATGTCATTTTCTGGTTCTGCGCATGCGTGAGCACCGAAACCCGAAAGTAACCCGTTCCAGTACTTCCGGGTTTGGCGCGGTCCACAACCCGAAAATGCGCAACCCGCAGCATTCGCAACCCGAGGTATGACTGTATATGCGATATAACAATGCGACACCAGATGGCGCTGTGGAGTCCCGTCTTTCCCTACCGGATTTCCCTGTATGTGTTTGCAACGCATTTAACTGCATCACTTCTTTGACATGCCTAGATCCAGCCTTAGGCCCACATAAAACAGCTTCTCCAAAAGAGCAACATGACTGGAAGTGTGTGCAGATCCTGGCTGTGTACACGTTACTATTCAGCTTCAGTGCACCCCCACAATAGGTGTGTGAAACTAAGTACCCATGGCATTAACCACAATCCATATCTGTCTTGTAACTTCTTGAGAAATACTGTTGTTTGATGCGTTTTCCCCTCACAGCAGCTTCCATCCAATCTGAAAATATAGGCTGTGTTTAAGATGAGGTGTGTACACTTCAGACAGGAGTTGCACATGCTCAGATGAAAGCTTCATTGAATTGGCGTTTGGGAGGCACTGCAGGCACAGGGGAACAAATCAGGTAATGTGCATCTGTTGAAGACATCCCCATCCCCATGGGGTGATAGCCTCACTTTAGAGGCACTGTCTAAAGAAACTAAGGAGCTGAATGGTTTGTGCATTTTTTAATTGTATCTGTAGGCATCTTTCCAACTTCCAAATGCTTATTTTTTTAACGTGGGCTCACTTTTACGTGGGCTTAAAAGCCGTATATTTTAATTGGAAGACAGGCGCTGGGAGAGCAGCTGTTTTGACTCAGCTGATAAGGAAAGATTAGAAACTCATCTCCGCGGACGGAGACTCTGCAGTCGTTAACAATCGTAATATGGTTACCACACAAGCACAGACCCACAGTGCTTCAGAGAAATTGTCCAGAACTCAATTGCCAAATTTAGCACCAAATCTGTGCTGGACTATTGTGAATCAGCAACCAGAGGAGCTGGAGCAAGGAAGGTGGAGGCAATTGCAAAATATTTGCGGCAAGATGTAGTTAATTTATCTTATATGGGCAGCCCTGGTTCTTTATATGGTGTGTGTGCAAGAAGTGGGACTGGAAATGCCTTATCCCAAGTAAGAGGTTTTGCTCTAATGAAAGCTTAGTTAACTGGTCAGTTGATCTGGACTTGTTAGGAGCTGATACATATCATCCCAGACTACCTCAGCTTCCTCCATATAATGAAGCCTCAACAATGTGTAATAACAATTTTGGCATAATAGACTTGGCTACAACAGAGATCGAAACTCCCCCACAGCGGCAACTTTTACATGATGAGTGTCTCTACAAAACAAGCTGCAGAGGGAATCTTTGGCAGAATCGACACATTGGAAAAGGAAGCGTGGATCTACACACAGAAATTAAACTGTTATAACAAAAGAAAAAAAAACCCACTATGTAAAAATTGCTTAGAATTTTTTTGCTCTCTGGCACCATCTAGTGATACATGTTTATATTGAATTCAAAATGTTTTTTTGACTCATGTAGCTGAGTCTGAAGTTTCTGGTTTTGATGCCGTAATTAGTACACGGGTTGGGTTAGTGGAAACAGAAATTGTGAGTGCAGCCCTGCAGACTTTCCAGCAAAGAAACTGATGTTGGTGATAGTTTGAAGGTGCATCAAGGCCAGGATAGATCTGAGCTCTCTATCAGATTCAGTAGCTAAACGGACTTCCAGGGAGGAATCATGGCTGATTTTATGTGTCTTATTGAGACTCCATTGACAGATAATTAGGTGGTGATTAATTATATATATGATTCAGTATCTAAACAATTAAATGGCATCTAACAAGATTGGAACTTGAACTCAGAGACCTGCTTTTACACCAATATGAATGCTCAAGAGGAGCCGTTTTCCATTCTTGCCTTAACCCCTTCTGATCCAAGGCTACTAATACCAACTTGCTTCCAAGATCTTGGTCTGTCACCTAATCTGATTTGTTCAAGCCCCAACCTGGCACATTTTGATGGAACTCTGGAGCCTACAAGTTGACACTCCACGTTCCCAGCCCCACAACACAGATGGGAGGAAAAGGCTGCAAACAATGGATTAATAAACACACTTGGAAAGGTAGTGAATGAGAGGGAAAGTTCAAATTCCAATGATGCTTCTTCTAGAAAGAAGATGTTCTGCAGGCGGTCATTCATAACTGGCCAGTGAAAAAATCCAGCAGAATAAAGAAACAGGGGCTCCCCTGGATTTAGAAAATGGTTTACATTGCAAATACCTGCCTAACTGTGACCAGAGAGGCAGTAACGAACTAACCTTTCAGGATTCAGATGTATGGGATAAATTTTGGTCTCTAATTCATATATTTGCTGACAGAGAGCTGTTATTGCAATAAAAGGTTGTCCAAACACCCTTCCCCACCCACTTCTGGGTCAGGGGAGCAAGGGCAGTAGTGGCACACCTCAGAACACACCGAAGAGACTGTGGAAGAGGCAGTGTACTGAGTGATTCCTGCCACTCTCCAAAGGAGGAATAAATGTATGACTCCCCAGTGAGAGGACTCCCTAGTGAGGGGACAGAGGCAGCAGTGTGTGGATGTAACAGGATGTCCTATCTTCCAGGTGCAAAGATTCACAATATGGCAGAGACGTTACAAAGTCTTACAAAGCCCACTAACCACAACCCCTTCCTTTTGATTCATGTGTGTACAGCCAGACACAGCCTTTAACATATAGCAAGGGACGAATAATAATAATAATAATAATAATAATAATAATAGTAGTAGTAGTAGTTATAATTATACCCCATCCATCAGGCTGGTTTCCCCCAACCACTCGGCAGCTTACAGCACATATAAAAACATAGTAAAACATCAAACATTAAAAACTAAATAAAGATTAAACTGAAGGCAGCCCTGTTTAGGGAAGCTTTTAATGTTTGATGCATTACTGTATTTTAATATTTTGTTGGAAGCTGCCCAGAGTGGCTGGGGAGGCCCGGCCAGATGGGCGTGGTATAAATAATAAATTATTATTATTATTATTATTATTATTATTATTAACGATTTACAACCTGCTATTTAAGGGTCCCATCATAAGAGACTATGAGACTCTTTGTAGGAAGCTGAATGTCAGGAGCCAGTCCACGAGACTGAAGGGTCTTGGGGCACAGGTAGTTTTCCCCATCACTGCTTGTTTTCTCCTGTTCTGGAGGGTAGGACCAGAACCAATGGTTTCAAGTTACAAGGAAGGAGAGTCTGATGAAACATAGAGTCGTAGAGTTGGAAGGGGCCCAAGCGTCATCTAGTCCAACCCCTTGCGATGCTAAAGCGTCCATGACAGACAGCCATCCAACACCAGGAAGAACTTCCTGACAGTAAGAGCTGTTTGACAGTGGAATAGACTCCCTCAGGAAGTTTTAGACTCTCCTTCATTGGAGGTATTAAAGCAGAGGTTGGATGGCCATCTGTCATGGATGCTTGAGCTGAGATTCCTGTATAGCAGGGGGGGTTTGGACTAGATGACAACTCTGTAATTCTATTGTTCTATGATTTTTAGCCTACCAAACAGATGTGGACTAAATGGGGTCCCTTTCCCTTTTCTATTGCAGAATGTAGTCTCCCCCCCTTTGGATCCTATCCAATAATGTTTCTCTCCGTTCACTAGGAGAATTCCAGAGTGAGATTTTCACAAACCAAACTGGTTTCATGTCTTCACTCAAAATCTGTGAAACAGCTGCATTGGGCATCGGCAGCATAACCTTCATATAATTCACATCATCTCTAATTATATCACAATTGGGGTTCACTACAGAGTGATCAACAAAAAATTCTCAACAGGTGGACTCATCTGCAGAATGTTACCTAATCATTTATTATTATTATTATTATTATTATTATTATTATTATTATTATTTATTTTTTGCCCATCTGTCTGCCCAGGAATAACTGACCCAGTACTAAGAGCCATTAGTTTACACCAGGAGTGAGGAACCTCTGCCCAACAGGCCAAATAAGACCTGGCAGGGGGTGTAATTTGGCCCGCAAGACTGTTTTCCGCTGACTGTGCCCAACTGCACCTGATTTCATATGCAATGTTAGGTGAAGGGCAGATAAGGTTTGGCTTTAAAAAAAGGAAGAACCAGGAAACTTAAAGCCTGCTCACAATTGCTCCCTAGGAAGCAAGGCCTGAGATTGGCTGTGCTATGGAGTTTCCAATCAGACCTAATGTTATGTACTGAGTTGAACAGGATCCAAAAGGCAGCAGTCTGATTGGTCCTAGAACAATAGGATTCAGAATGCAGGAGTCTGATTGGTCCATAGGAGCCACTCAATCCAGCTCCAGGTGGAAGGGAATCTGCAACCTGATTGGCCTATAGGAGAATCCCGGAATTAGCCAATCACGTGGGGCCCATTGTGTAAATAATGTATATAAGGCAGATTCTGGGGGCACTTCCATTCCTCCTCACCACTATGAGCTGAATAAAGAGGATGAAATCCACTCTCCACTCCAAGTATATTTCACTTAACCAGCTCCCATCCGCACGGTACGTTTAATGCAGTATCATACCACTTTAAAGGGTCATGACTTCTCCCAAAGACTCCTGGGTAGTGTAGTTTGTTAAGGATGCTGAGAGTGATTAGAAGACTCCTATTCCCTTCACAGTGCTACAATTCCCAGAGTTCCCTGGGAACAGCGCTTGATTGCAAAGCCAGTCTGGAAACCATAGTTCTGGGAGTGGAATAGGGGTCTCCTAACCAGCTGGAGAAGGCTGCTTTAAACTGAGAAGAAGATTGTGATCGAGCATTTGAAATGAGAAGCAGGGGAAATGGTTTAAAGAGGAGAGACATGGTTTTCTTTTAAAACCAAGGCTCCAGGCTTGCAGGTGGGATTGGGGAAAATGTGCCTCTGCTCTGCGCTGTCCTGAATATCTGTTCTGGAAGGCTGCCAGCCCTGTGATGCCTTCCTGATGCCTCTCGAAATGCCAATTCAGCGTGTCGGAAGGCATTGGTAGGGGATCACAGAGCTGGCAGCTTCCCAGCTATTATCTCCAAGACAGGGCAGGCTGCGAGATGTCTTAACTTCTAACATGGAGATGTCAAGGAAGTGACATCCCTTCTTTATAGAGCTTTTTAACAAAAGGGAGATGGTGGAAGGAGAGCACTGCACACATACTGAAACGGAAGCGTACCTCAGACAGGCCCGAATTAACCATAATGCTTGGTAAGCGGCAGACTCCAAGCAGGGAGGCAGCTGTCCAGTGATTTTCTTCTCTTGACATGCCCTACTGTCAGAATCCCACTGTCTATGATGTTTCTCCCTTATAAAAATGCATCCCATCCCAACATCCACTCAAGCTGCAAATGGAAGGCCCACCCACCCCCTGTCCAGGAAGCAGAGCACGGGATAAGAGTCATCCTCCTGAAATCAGATCCTGCCCTTTGCCGCTTGAGATCATTATAATACACATACAAATAAAACAAACAAACCCAGTGTATTTGCAGCGACATCCACAACTTTTGTGGATATGCTGTATTACCTTAATCGTCTGGGTCCCCCAAGCAGCTTACGAGAAACAAACAAACCCACAAAAGGTAAACCATACACTGGAGATTAAAACATCAGAGCAGCCTTCATGGTGCCTAGGCCTCCTGGACCAGAACAGTTTTAAACTGGTGTCTGAAACTTGTCAGGGATGGTGCTTGCCTGATTCGTAATGGGATGGAGTTCTGTAGTGTTGGGCCCATTCCCTGAAGATATGATTCCTACTTTGACATGAGTCATGCTTCTGGTCTGTGGTGGGGACTACTACTACTGTTCCCCTAGATCATATCAGGGAAGATTCTGGAGCAGATACCAGGGAATATTCTGGAGCAGATCATTAAGCAAACAGTCTGTGAGCACCTAGAAAGGAATGCTGTGATCACCAATAGTCAGCATGGATTTCTGAAAAATAAGTCATGTCAAACTAACCTGATCTCGTTTTTTGACAGAATTACAAGCCTGGTAGATGAAGGGAATGCAGTGGATGTAGCCTACCTTGATTTCAGCAAGGCATTTGACAAGGTGCCCCATGATATTCTTGTAAAGAAGCTGGTAAAATGCGGTCTTGACTATGCTACCATTCAGTGGATTTGTAACTGGCTGACTGACCGAACCCAAAGGGTGCTCATCAATGGTTCCTCTTCATCCTGGAGAAGAGCGACTAGTGGGGTGCCACAGGGTTCTGTCTTGGGCCCGGTCTTATTCAACATCTTTATCAACGACTTGGATGATGGACTCAAGGGCATCCTGATCAAATTTGCAGATGACACCAAACTGGGAGGGGTGGCTAACACCCCAGAGGACAGGATCACACTTCAAAACGACCTTGACAGATTAGAGAACTGGGCCAAAACAAACAAGATGAATTTTAACAGGGAGAAATGTAAAGTATTGCACTTGGGCAAAAAAAATGAGAGGCACAAATACAAGATGGGTGACACCTGGCTTGAGAGCAGTACATGTGAAAAGGATCTAGGAGTCTTGGTTGACCACAAACTTGACATGAGCCAACAGTGTGACGCGGCAGCTAAAAAAGCCAATGCAATTCTGGGCTGCATCAATAGGAGTATAGCATCTAGATCAAGGGAAGTAATAGTGCCACTGTATTCTGCTCTGGTCAGACCTCACCTGGAGTACTGTGTCCAGTTCTGGGCACCACAGTTCAAGAAGGACACTGACAAACTGGAACGTGTCCAGAGGAGGGCAACCAAAATGGTCAAAGGCCTGGAAACGATGCCTTATGAGGAACGGCTAAGGGAGCTGGGCATGATTAGCCTGGAGAAGAGGAGGTTAAGGGGTGATATGATAGCCATGTTCAAATATATAAAAGGATGTCACATAGAGGAGGGAGAAAGGTTGTTTTCTGCTGCTCCAGAGAAGCGGACACGGAGCAATGGATCCAAACTACAAGAAAGAAGATTCCACCTAAACATTAGGAAGAACTTCCTGACAGTAAGAGCCGTTCAACAGTGGAATTTGCTGCCAAGGAGTGTGGTGGAGTCTCCTTCTTTGGAGGTCTTTAAGCAGAGGCTTGGCAACCATATGTTAGGAGTGCTCTGATGGTGTTTCCTGCTTGGCAGGGGTTGGACTCGATGGCCCTTGTGGTCTCTTCCAACTCTATGATTCTATGATTCTATTCTATATCAGTGATCAGCCCAGGACATAGACAAATACAGCTGCTATTTACTGGGTCTGATATATTTAGTTCAGGAATGGGCAGTGCTATATTTTTCTAGAAAAAGAGGTGCCAGAACTCACCAAGAGTGCCTCCCTTGTTCTCTAATAATGGCAATAGTGCCCACCTGAGAGGTGTTGGAACTGAGTTCTAGTGAGTTCCAGCTGACAAAAATCCCTCTGGGAATGGGGAACTTGTAGTTCTCCAGATGTTGTTGGATTGGATTGGCCAATGGTCAGGGATGATGGGAGCCAGAGTCCATCAGCATCTACAGGACCTCAGGCTCTCCATTCTTGGTTTAGCTGATTGAACTGATTACAAATCTTGTAATATTTGGCTTTGAGGGTGAGGTTTATGTTGCTCTTATATGCTTTCCTGTGTGGCTGGGTAATACCAGAAGTCCAGGATGATGCACAAGGAGCCTGTGTTGCATGCTAAGCTACTCCACGTTGGTGTGGGAAGGAGACGCAGTTTGGGCTCATTCTACATGGACTGGGACATGTCAAATTGCTACAATAATGCAGGAGCAGCAGTTCACTAGCTCTCAAGCCAATGAAGGGATGTAAGAACCCAAACTTTTACAATATTGGCACTCTGGAGAGTGCCAACCTCGGGCTGATGGGAGTTGCAGTTCAAAATATCTGGTGGGCACCAGGTTGGGGAAGACTGCTTTATTGACAAGAGTGGCCTTAGTCCTACCTCTGTGTGAGAAGTCTGGCAGACAAGGGAGAAATATTTTATTGGTCAGAGATGTTGACGCCAAGTTCCCCACTCACTCATGTCCTTTAACCCAGCTACGTCCATAGACAGCTTGAACTTTCAACTTTGCCAAGGAAGGGGAAGATGGAGGGAAAGTGTGGGGTGAGTGTGGGGTGGGGGACGTGAGGAAGAAAAGAATTCTCTCAGAGGAATCCAGAGCATTTCCCATAGGCTTCCTGATATAATTAAACACCAACACACAGACATTCATAACCTTTTCAGCACAATCACTAACACATTCTTGGACCAGAAAATGTTCAGGCCTCAGTTAAATATAAACACATAAATGAGCCATAGATTTCAGCTACTGAAATGGAGGTGAGAGAAAATATATATATTTATATTACACACATGCCCCTTTTCCTTCACCTCTGCCTTTATATAAGCAGTCAAGAGCTGCTTATGATGTAAGGAAGCTTGAGAACCCTCATAAGATGTTATAAATGTATAGGCATGTAGGAAGCATGTGGGGCCCTCTCAACTGTCCCGATTAAATTGGTACATCCCATTTTTGATGGGGCCATGCTCTTGTGTGGGTCACATGACTTGCAAGGAAGCACAGCCCCAGAGAAGACGGGTGTCCTTGTTTTCTGCTGGGACACATTGGAGGGTGTGGTATAAGTCATACCTTCTCAAGCCAAACAAGGTGGACTGTTAGTGTGTTTCCCTTGGATAGGTCTTTTGGCCTCCCCAAGATTGGAAACTCTTACCACACAGGGTTCTCAATAGCGGGTGAGGCTTGCAAGTATGTTCTGACAAACATATTTAGAAGCCTCTTTAGACCTCGTCGCACAATCCGGCAAGGTTGGGAGTGGAGGTGGGTCGGGCTGAAAAGAGCAATTGGCAAGGTGTTATGTGATAAAACTTGTGACCATTAGTTGTTGAGACTCAGGTCTCATGCACACAATACATTTAAAGCACCACAGTACCACTTTAAACAGACATGGCTCCCCCCAAAGAATTATGGGAGCTGGAGTTCGTTAATGGTGCTGAGCGTTATTAGGAGACCCCTATTCCCTCACAGAGCTACAGGTCGCAGAGTAAGAGGGACTGATGGTTAAACTTACTTTGTGATGAGAATTGTGAGGAGAACAGTTTGCAGAGTAAGAGGGACTGATGACTAAACTATTCTGCGAGTTGTAACTTTGTGAGGAGAGTAGGGGTCTCTTAATAACTCTCAGCACCTTTAACAAACTACACTTCCCATAATTCTTTGGGGAAAGTGATGGCAGTTAAAAGTGGCATCATAGCACTGTAAATGCATGGTATGAATACGGCCTTGTTTGCAATGTTCAACTTGCAGAAGAGGCCTGGCCAAATATGATGGCACCTTTCACAGTTGAGGTTTCTCTTCCAGTATTCAGGACAAAAGAATCACTTGAGTGGAAGAGATAATAGGAAAGAGCTTGGGAAGAGAGACTGTATGCAGAACTCTGTGCCTGGGACTACATTTGCAGGGACTCAGAGATCCATTCCTGACATGAATTCAATTGCAGGGACTCAGATGCAACAGGGTTGCCAGTTCAAGACCTTGCAGGTCTGCTACTCTGCAACTTGTGGCTGGCCCATTCTGCAAAAAAAGAAGAAGATGTGTGTGTGCAATTAAATCGTGTGGGGTTTCTCCGAGTAACATTTGGTATTCTTGACTTACAGGATCCTAATTAAAAGAATGTTGCCTGCTGTATTGTGGCAAAAGCAATCATCTATCTCCTATTAATCCCAGAAGTCAACCAGGGGTCAAGGCCACCCAAATCATTAACCTGTGGTTGGAGGAAATAATTAAACAATCTATGGTTTTAAAAACCCTACACGTTCCCCCCGCTACCAAACCACCCCCCAAATTAACTACTTGAATTAAAAAGACTAAGAACTGACGTTGGAAAACACATACTCGTTTTTCCTGACAATGCTCGTGATCTAGGCACTTGATGATTCTATTAGTCATTAGCTAGCTAAGTGCAGCGAGCCAGGACAGTGTAGTGGTCCAACTATAGGACTAGAGTGTTGGGTTGAAAATGAGCTTTCCTTCACTAGAGGGACTCAGGTTCAAATCCTCACTCACAAATGAAGCTTGTTGGGTTGGAACTCAGGCCAGTTGCTGCCTCTCACCCTGACCTACCTCACAGAGCTGTTGAGTGGATAAAATGTACGGAGGAAGAACCATGCACCTGAGGGATGGGGAGCCTGTGACAGTCCAGATGTTGTTGAACTGTGACTCCCATCATGCCCAGGCCATTGGCCATACTGGCTGGAGTGGATGGATGGGAGCTAATGCCCAACAACATCCGGAAGACCACAAATTCCCCATTCCTGATGTACACAGTCGGACGTCCTTGGAGATGGCAAGTGACAAGAATACCTTGTCTTCTATTCTGTTGCTGATGGGGATTAATACTAGTCAGGTTTAGGAAAGGTTCACATATCCGCTTTATGGTATAGCAAGGACCTCTGCGATCTGAAATGACCTGCTAAGACACCCTGATTCATCTCACTCACTTAGGGTCCTGTTGCTGCTGACCGATCCGTCTCTACACGAATGAACCGAGGTCACATGGTGACACTTCTGAGCTGATCATTCCTCCTGATTGTCTCATCGGAGGACTGAGCAGAGAGCTACTGGGAGGCAGATGGTGAGTACAGGCTTTGTTCTGAGATCTTGGGTCTAGGAAGGTGGGAAATGATCAGTGAGGCAGGTGGGAAATGTGCTTGGTTCATTGCATCACACAAAATATCTGCACAGAGAGGGAAACAGTATAGCTGATGAGAGCAAATGGGCAGCATCAAGCTAAGATGTACTAGATCAGGGGTCTGCAACCTGCGGCTCCAGAGCCGCATGTGGCTCTTTTACACCTTTGCCGCGGCTCCGGGGCGGATACTAGCGAGGGGAGGAGGCGCATTGTGCGCCCCGACACTCCCCACTGTGGCGGGTGCTGTACTGGCTGTGACGTTGCATGGGGGCGGTGCGTGTGTTAGTCACGCACCGTCCCGACGTCACCTTCCCACCCGCCCGCCCGCTACATTGTAAGGGGCATGTACGCTGGTCACTGCATTGAAAGGGGGCATGTACGCTGGTCACTGTTTTGAAGGGGAGTGAAGAACACACACACAAAAAAAGGTAACTTGTTAATTTAATGTTTATTTCTATGAGGAGGAGTAATTCTGAGGGGTCAAACAAAGAAATAATAAAAAAGTGACAAAAAAGTTATTTTTATAATGACGAGTTTTGCGGCTCCCAGTTTTTTTTTCTTCGGAAATGGGTCCAAGTGGCTCTTTTTGTCTTAAAGGTTGCAGACCCCTGTACTAGATCAACAGAGCACATATCTGCACAATGAACTTTTGTGGATTGTATGATAAGGTTACCAGGTCCCCCCCCCCCCCGTGAATCCGGGGACACTTTTCAACCTCAGTCGGAATGGATGGATTTTGTCAGGGGACTGATTTGTAAATCCAGGGACTGTCCCCGGGAAACGGGGACATCTGGCAACCTTATTGTATGAGCACTTATAAAATGCACTGGCCAAGCCCCTGAAGTCTCTGAAAATGCAAATAGTGTTTGATGAATAACTTACGTGGAAACTGAGTTTCCTGTGGCCTTCCAGCACAAAGTGGGGATTCCTCAATGTGAATCGTAGAATCATAGAATCTTAGAGTTGGAAGGGACCCAAGGGTCATCTAGTCCAACCCCTGCATTGCAGGAATATCAGCGAAACCTGAAGGTTGAAGAATGAGGAATGAACCAGAACTCAGTAGAGTTCCACAGATGCTTTGACCAGCTGGGTAACACAAGAGTCTCAGCACGCTGCTGCTGCAGATGGCAGCGACTCAAACCACCCATGGGCTGTTATCTTTCCAACACGCCTTTATGCTCAGATACAACAAGCCACAAGTTCTGGTATCATTTGTGGAGGGCATCCCCATCATGTTGCAAACAACAAGTGATTACTTTCCAGGATCAATTCTGCCTGGTCATCCGAGATTATCTCCACAAACATCACCAGAAACAAGGTGGTCAGCACGCGATGTTCTTATGCTGCTCATACAAATAGATGGGTGGATGGGACCAAGAGCATGGTTCTCTCCCATGGGATCAACACTTTCTCTCTGGAGAAAGTGGAGAGCCAGTGTGGCGTAGTGGTTAAGAGTGGTAGTTTCATAATCTGGTGAACCGGGTTCGCTTCCCCGCTCCTCCACATGCAGCTGCTGGGTGACCTTGGGCCAGTCACACTTCTCTGAAGTCTCTCAGCCCCACTCACCTCACAGAGTGTTTGTTGTGGGGGAGGAAGGGAAAGGAGATTTTAGCCGCTTTGAGACTCCTTCGGGTAGTGATAAAGCAGGATATCAAATCCAAACTCCTCCTCCTCCTCTCTTCCAGACTGCCACTCCCATGAGGGAGGTGGGGGAGAAATCTTACACCCTGCCTTGATATTTTATGTGTGTTGGTGGTATTTCTTAATAGACGATAAATAAAATATGTGTGCCCTTTCAGAATGGGGTTGCCACGGCAAAGCAGCTCCCACGTTACTAGATATGTATGTGAAGAGCACCTCACCAGGTCAACACAATATGTGACTGTTGTCCTAAACAATTCAGTGGATCTGTACCCTTAGGGTAATGCAACACCTTCTGTTGTTTTTAAAAAATAGGAGGTAGCTGCTAAAGTTTGCCGACAGCACTGCTATAATTTCCAGGGGCGGGGGAACTATTTCAGCAAAAACAACAAAGGGACTTAATGCCTTCTTGAAGACGAACAATTCATTTGTTAGTCCTTTGGATGCCACAGGACCCTTTGTTATTATTCCTATCATTGTGGTGTATATAAAAAGCAACTACAACCAATGCTCTTAAAATCCGCTGTGTTTTTGAAATTTAATCTTTAAACCTTGCTGAGAATCAACACCCTGCCTTACAGAAATCCATCTCCAATTAAGTTTGAGAAAATGCATCCGGCAAATATGAACTTCTGTGGGTGTCCAGCCCAGCTTCTGGGCCAGGCAGACCAGAGCGCTGGCCTATAAGCGATCACAAGCTGATTTCCATATTAGAATTTCACAAAAGAAGCATTTGTGTGCATGTGTATTTCTATTATGAAGCATGCACACACATCTAAATATATACAGACACATACATACACACAAACCAGGCATGTTTTTTTTCTGATACGTACAAAGAGTTAATGAGGCACAGACTGCCATAAGCTGAGGGAAGCGAGGCCATTTGAATTGCTTTGAAAAACTGGAGTTGGATTTGTTTCCTAGGATTTAAATTGGTAAATTATTTGAATTTCTCCACCCCTAGGTGAATGATTTAGATGGCCTTGACCCCAGTCTGACTGCGGGGATTAATGTGGGATAATGATTGCTGAGGCTATCACTGCAGCAGGCATCATTAATTATCCTTATTGATTGTAGCTTTCAAAGATAAAGCATTATGCTGACTGGAAAATACCCTCTTCCTGCAAGGTCAAGGCTAAAATAGGGAAGCTAAATAATTGCATGAACAAACACAGAAAATAAAAATAACCTCTTGGAGGGATTGTGTAATTAAGATCCAATTACAACATTTTAAGTCTTGTTTACAAAATGACAGGGTTCTTCTTGTCAAGTCATTTCCCTGAAAATTGCTCCACTACATGATAATTGCATTATAGCAGGTAACTGAAACAGCACCCGGGAAAGGAGGGCAGAAGGATCAGTTTCCCGGGATATATGCTAACCTGCTCCTGCATTTTGACTCGCCCAGCAATGGAAGTGTGAGAGCCTTTGACAGTCTTTGTCTAAAAATACTAATGGTATGTTAAAACAAAACGAGTTAGATGGAGAAAGCAACATTGGCCAAGTCTTATTAGATTTATCTAGCATAGTGCAGTGTGGTCTCAATCTCAAGATACCCCTGGGATGTTAAATATATAGACACACACCTTTCATTCCTCTTTCTTTCCTTCTACAATCCTTCTGCTGCAGGAAGAATCTCAAGTTTCCAGAGATTTTTGGCTGCAAATGGCCCCGATTAAAGTAAGAGTCATTCAGCCTACATCATTTTTCTTCGTAGTCTGTAATGTTGAGAGAATGAGCCATCTTTAAATATTTGTAGATACTGTACATTTAAACAAAAACAACAGTGAAGGGGAAAAAACCAATCTGTTTATGCCCTAAGCATGAACAGGCTTACAACTGGCACAGGCAGATTTACTCATGAGTAATTCTGACTGAGTTCAGTTGGACATTTCCCAGCAAGCATTCTTAGAACTGCACAAATGCAAATACAAGCATTCAACTTCCAGTTGTTGAACAGCATGCTTCTTCAATTTTGGACATACTCGAAAGTTAAATGTGGTTTAGAATCAGGGCCATAATGTCTCTCTTTTTCTTTTTTATATAAAAAAATGCCCAGGGCATTAATTCATTTTATTTTGTTGATGTATTAATAATTATGTCATTGGATAAAGATGTGATGGGACTCTGTGCCATTTCGAGCAGAAACATTTTCCTGACATCCATCTAATTAGAATTATTTGAATCTCAACATTTATTTTAAGCAAGAACCTCATTGGCTGGCATGTCAGCTCAGCCATCAACTTCTTCGAAGTCCTTAAAAAATTAAATATACAAAAACGTCTCCCTTCTAAACATAATGTATTTTTAAATCAAAATAATTGCACAAATGCATCTCTGGCTTCCAAAATGCAACCATTAATCTAACCTATGGCTGAATGCAGCCTCCTTTTTGTTCATCAAACCAATGTGATTTATGCAAAATTTCTGGTTCCCTGTTGAAACACTTTATTCTAAGGTTGCTGACTTGTATGTAAATTATTTGAACCTAGGAATCTGCATTATACCATTTGTGGTAATTTGTCCATGTAACTTAGCATTGCCTTCTTTGACTCAGGCAGAAGACTTTCCTATCATCTGCCACCTACATAATTATTTGAACTGATATTGAAGTTCAAATTGAAGGGATTGAAGTTCAGAACTTCTGCAGGCATTACATGTGTTTTGCCACTGAGTCTTGCTCCCTCCTGCTTGGACAAAGAGTTTTTATCTCCATGATGAAATCCTTGTATTCATTGCCTGCAGCATTGTTTCCCTTCTGCTGCAGTTCACCTCCTGCCAGAACTTACTACGTTATCTGTCTCACTCTCCACTGTGGCAAAATCACGTAATAGATGTAATTTGCACAATTAAATACATAAATTGCTCAAGTTACATTGTCATTGCATTATTCCACTCCATTGTTTGCAGGCTGAAATAGCAACAACAGTGAATACTGGTCAGATTTGTTAGATTAATGGCACGGGAATAATAAATGAAATTTGGCAATTTCTGCTCTTTTTATCTGTTTTCCGTCATAATTTTCTGGCATCCCTTTCCGCAGGAGACAACTCCACTGGACTTGCGTTGTCTCCCACGTTCAGTTCGGAAAAAATATAAACCACTAAAACAAAATATAAATAAGTTTCTAAGTGCTATACATAAAACAATGCAAAATAATAATGAAGCATATAAAATCAGCAAAGTTTAAGAATGAAGACTAAATCATATGTCTCTGGATAGGCTGGTTGGAATAATAATTTTAAAAGTTTGCAACAGGCATCTGAAACAAAGGTGCCAGATCATATTTCCAATCATAGGTGCTGCCACACCTAAAGGACTGACTCCTAACAGATGAGGAACAAATGTTATATGGGAAGCTTCACAGATCTGAAAAGCTGGATAGCATGCACGCAGCAAGGCAATCTTTCAAGTAAACTGGTCCCAAGCTGTTAAAGGGCTTATATACTTATAGTATATAACTTAGCCCAGTAACAAACTAGCAGCAAGTGAAGATCTTTCAGCAGAAGTGTAATAGCTGCAGTTTCTGGACCAACTACAAGGGAAGCCCCACACAGCGTGTTTTATAGTAATCTAGTCTTGATGTTGCCAATGATTGGACTGCTGTAGCCAAGCCATCCTGGTCCAAGAATGGTCACAGCTGTCCTACCAGCCAAAGCTTGAGGCCCGACTTACAAGCACAAAAAGTGAGTACAGCTCATGGTTAGTGAGCGGAGTTAGGATGACATGATGAGCCAAGCAGCGTGGAGGAAATGAGACTGGAGTGATGCAAAGTGGCAATGAGCTCCTGTCCTGGAGCCTGTCTGTTTGCCTGGTGCTGGTTACTGAGTCATGTGAATGAGGCCATTGTGACTTGACGCATGTTGAGCTTTTATGTCTGCTCATTAAAGGTCATGCACTTGCAGGAATATTATTTGGCAACTTTGTGAAAGAGCTTACGAAACAGTCACAGCCAAGATTTTATGTGCAAACCCCATCCTACTCATTTGCCCAACTCCTTCTGTATGTCTCTGTGAAAATAAAATCTATGGCCGGATAGAACAAACAATAGAATTAAACCACCAGCAGAGAATGACATCAGTCTAACAGGCAATGCAATAAATATTTAAGAAGGAAAAGCCTGGGAATTTTTTCTTAGGGTCCAGATAGGCATATGTGGTAAGAAGTGATCCTTCAGGTAACCTGGTCCCAAACCATTTACAGCTTTAAAATTTAATACCATCCCTTTAAATTGACTGGCAACCAATGTAGATGGCAGAATAGGATTGTTATTGGCCAGTCCCTTGAGATTTCCCTTAGCACAGAGTAGCTCTTGAACATTACGGATGTAAAACCAACCAATTAGTAACTTAAGAACCAACCTTGCTCAACAGACGTTTGTTAAAATGAATAAGACTTTCTGACACGACACAAGGAAATAAATGGTGAGAGTGGCATGGAAAGAAGACCCACGGAAGACCATGGGTGCACAGAGAGTTAACATTATTGTTCACTTTGCGGAAAAGCAAAGAGCAGATTATACATAGCAAGAGGGGGTAAAGGCATACACAAAGGCACCCATAGCAACAACTTCTAAAGGTAACTTATAGCTACATGGCTACTCCAGTCCTAATGTTCCCCCCTTGATCTTAGTATCATAGAACGCAACTCAATAAACTAGTGAGAGGAAGGGCCCCCTGCGGTGACAAAGAGACCCCCACTGCTAGGACCATATAATGGCAACTTATTGTTTATGGTACAATGTGGAAGAGAACATGTGCAAAAGGTGCGCAGAAAGGTCGACTGAAGAAGTTATCCCATCACCCTCTTCCTTCATTTACTGTGTAACGTAGGCCATTAAATATGGTGTTGAGGAACAGCAAAAAGAGAGAGAGAGTTAAACATGGCAGGGGGAAAAATGGTTCATGCCAAACTATGTGTGATTCCTTTTTCTCTTGAAAGTTCAGCTTCCAAAGAGATGCATTGAACCTTTGTGATAGGAACAGTAACAGTTCTCTCCATCTGGTAAAGCATCACACACAGCAAATCAAAATTGTACCATTTCCTATATCGTTTTGTACATGAAGGGAACTTCTTCTTCTTCTTCTTCTTCTTCTTCTTCTTCTTCTTCTTCTTCTTCTTCTTCTTCTTCTTCTTCCAGTGGAATCATGTTTTTTTTTAAAATCTGGGTCCACTTATCAGCTCTTCTGGGTTCAGTTATCTGCCATTGTGCAAAAAGAATTAAACTTTTCACACCTCAGCTGTCTGTTGTCATTTGAACATCTTGATCCCGTTCATGCAACTGATTAAAGGTAAGTAAATGGTGGTAACTCTGCAAAGCAAACACAGGCCATGTATGTCTAAAAAAGAAAAGAAAAAAAGGAAAAAAGTTTGCTCCAGAACTAAGAATGAAGATAGCGTCTTAGGATATGGTTGGAAGGGCAATTGCAAGTGCTTGAGCCTAACTGTAGCTACCTCCTTAACAGGGAAAGAAGCAACAAAATGGGACTTGTTTCTGACTAATCATGCATAGAGTTGCGCTGCTTACAGTTTTACTTTCTTTAAAATGTTGTCCATAAACTCAGGTGCCTTCGGGCAGAGAGATCTTAGAACGTACATTTTTGTATTTGAAAGTTAGCCTTTCAACACCACCTGCCACACCTCGCCCCCCGAGCTAGAAAATGAAAGAGATCATTTCCACCAAGAAAATCTACCTTGGGGCTTCCAAACAAAGTTCTTGCTCTAACCATAAATACGTGAATAACGTAGGGATACATGCAAACTACCCTGTGGCTTTATGGTAACAAGAATGGCACTCTGAGGAGTGTGATTCAGAATAAATGGACCACAAGCACTCTGCTGGGTAATAAACAGATTTCGTCGAGGCTCTGGAAGGTTTCCATAATTTCAAATATAAAAGAAGTCTCCGCCATCGCTGCTGCATAAATTGCCGGCCTTTAAAAGCCTTATTTTTAGATGATGAGGATAAAATGGAAGATTTTGATGAGATAAGGTCTTCCTTTCCTTCCACACAAATTAATTGTACAATTTAATAAACTAACAGGTGGTTCCACTTCAGACACAGCAGATGTTAGGCTGAATGAATGGAGTCCCCTCTTGTGATCATCCCGTCCCTATGCTATTCCTTCCTTTATATCAATCCCTTTCTCCCCCCACCCTCTCCTTTTCTTTCTATTTGATTTATGAGCAGCTACAGTATGAGATGTTTTGTCTGAATTATATGAATATTGATGACAGGGTAGTGTTGATTTTAGCTGAACTAATAACTTTTATGCCCTTCCTGGAAATGTTTCCTCTTTACAATGAAGTATGGCTCCCTACTGTGGTATCAGATTTTTCACCTCTTTAGACTATGGTACAGAACCCTCTCTTATATGAATTTGTTCTCCCAAAAGGCACCTTCAATGGCTACAAGAGCTGGTGGGGCACAAAAACAATTGGTTGGCTCAGCGCTGCTACTTTCTGCCTGGCTAGTTGTTTTACTTAGTTAATAAAGTAAACTAAGTCAGTTTAATAAACCAACCTTCTGCCACTCCTCAGTGGAGCTCAGGACAATGTCTGCGGAGTGCACAGGTAGTCTATGACAGTGTTTTTCAACCTTTTTTGGGCAAAGGCACACTTGTTTCATGAAAAAAATCACGAGGCACACCACCATTAGAAAATGTTAAAAAATTTAACTCTGTGCCTATATTGACTATATATAAAGTAATTCTCTTGAATAGGAATCAAATAAACACAAAGAAAGTATTTTATAATTACTTTATTATGAAATAGTAAGTAAACAGAAATATGAAAAATTATAAAATACTTTATTCAGTGCGCAACCTGGGCCTGTTTGGCTGAACACAAAGCTGATATTCTGGCTGGAATCGAAGAAAGACACACACGTAGCTCTTCGTCAACAGCTCTCAGTCTCTCTCTGTATTTAGTTTTTATAGCAATCATGCTTGAAAAGCTCATCTCACACAGATATGTAGTGGAAAATGGGAGCAATGTCAAAATAGCTTTGTTTGCCAGAAGGGGGAACTCCTTGGCAGTATCCAATCAAAAACTGTCCAAAGGTAGATCAGCAAATCTTAGCTTGAAACCATGATTTTGTCTCAGTTCAGTTAGTTCCTCCTGCTCCTGTAAAGTCATGTCCTTTCCACCAACCGATGCTGAGCTATAAGGGTCCCTAACCCAGTCAAGGCATTCAGTGGAGACTGAAGAGAAATAAAATGACAACTTCTCCGGTCCTCCTGGTGACTCGAGTCGCGACGTCTTCTTCTCTCCGCTGCTGCGCACACTGTGCTCGGGCGGGAAGAAAGTCGGAAGATGATGTCCTACTGTGATAGGTCCAGGCTGGAGTCTGGACCAATCACAGCCCAGACATCAGAAAAGTGGAGGGTGTCCCCCTGAGGAGCGCCAATCGGCGCCCCTGCTGGCCGAGGGTGGGGTAAAACCCCCCCATACCCAGGACACAGCCCGGCGCCCGCCTAGTGGGCAAAAATTTGAATTTTTTTTAAAAAATCTTTCGAATTTTTCAATTTTTCCCACGACACACCAGGCAACATCTCACAGCACACTAGTGTGCCGTGGAACAGTGGCTGAAAAGCACTGGTCTATGATACAGGGGTTCCTGCTGCTGCAACAGAGAAGATACACACAAACATGGGAGGGACACAGAAATGCAAAGTTCATTTCTGGACATAGTGGGTGACTAAGCCGAGAATTTCAGTAGGTTTCCGAAAGAGAAATAAACAGCACACACACTTCCATGCCACTACTGTTTCAGAGTGGGATTCAGTTCACGTACCAGCAAGTTCAGGTTGGATAATTAAAGTGGGTCTTAGTGCAAACTTGCCCCTGCCCCCAACTCAGACTGTTTGCAACAAGGAAAGTGACATGAAAATGGGCCAAAATAGAATGTAACATGGCCATCACAAACTTGGACGGAAACCCAAAGGTCACTTTGTCCCACCTCCTGCTGATACAGTAGACCCACTGCTGGAGCATACTTGAGAGTTTGCCCATCTGGCCTCTACTTAACCTCCCATGGAGGAGAGGCCACCATCAGCAATAGAGATGGATTTGGAGGCAGAATATCATTAAAAAGCTTGAGAAACAGCCTGCTAAGCCACTGAAGGTGAAATAGAGGTTGCCATTCCAGGCGAGATGCCTATTGAGCATTCAGCCTGATTACTTGACACAAAGTTTGCGGGAAGGTTAGACAATGTGGCTATTTATCGAGCATTCATTCTGATTTGTTAGTGGGCAGGCTGTAAAGCATCGTGCCTGTTATGCCACCTAATAATAATAATAAGAATTGATTATTTCTACCCCGCCCATCTGGCTGGGTTTCCCCAGCCATTCTTGAGCTCCTGGGAGTAACGGTAGAATATAAATATAATAATAATAACAACATGAATAGTTTTCTTCAACCTTGGGTCCACAGGTATTGTTAGATTACAGCTCCCATCATCCATAGACAGCTTTGCCAATGACAGTGCCGGCTCACCCATGAGGTGGATTGAGACAGCTGCCTCAGGTGGTGGAATCCCATGGGGCAGTACCCCTGCAGTCGCTCTGCCTGGTGCTATCTCTGCTGCTGCTGGAGAAGCGAGGAGAATTAGTGGGGCGGCAGCAGGGAGCTGCAACTTCCCGGTTTGCCTCAGGCAGTGAAATGGGATGGGCCGCCCCTGGCCTGGCCAGTAGTCAGGGATGCTGGAAATTGTAGTTCAACGGGATATGGGGACCCAAGATTGAAGAATACTGTTCTGGATGATGGTCTCATTTTTATCTCAACCTTTCTCTCAGAAGCTCCAGGCAGCAAAGCCTGAAACCAGGATGGAGCAGCAGTCTGCTGGGGCAGAGTTGGCTCCAGCATGTTTCCTTCCTGGATACCAAAGAGGCTTGAATGAAAAGAAGCTGCTAAATTTTAACAGCCTATTAATGCAAAACGACCATTTATGTCCCAGCTGCATCCTTGAAAAACTGTCCCTTAAAGTTTGAAAGCTGTACAAAGTCCTTATACCTGTGCTGTCTGTTTCCTGAAACGAATGCTTTTAAAATGCTGCCATTTTTATTTTTTAAAAAAACCCCATTTCTAAACCTTTCCTAGCTGTATGTTGTGCTGTACAGCAAGGAAAGGCAATAAACACTGCTAGCGGTGTTAGAACATAATTACTAATTTCCTAGTGGAAATTTGTGAGCGAGGACCAAGTATTTATTATGTCTCCTGAACAGATTTAAGAACTTGGAAATACTCAAGCACTAAATTCAGGAAGGGGAACAGAACAGGACATAATTCACTTTTTTTTAAAAAAGGGAGAACTTGGCAGCCAGAGTTTTATTCACATTTTTTAAAATACTAGTCATTTTATTACAGAAATAAAATACCATGTTTATTCAAGGTCATGTAGAACAACAGCCTGTTGTTAATAAGCTATGCATTTCTCCTAATGAAAAATATGGAAAACATTATTTAGTCACATTGAATGTTAAGATTCAAGAGCAGGAGAAGGGCCCTGCTGGATCAAATCACAGACCCATGTTTGACTCAGGACTCCAGTACCACAAAGGACCATCGCTTCCCCATGTGAACCTACCTGAGCCTGATGATCAAAACCAGAGGCCCTTCTTCGTGTGCCTCTTTTGAGGGAGCTGCAGAAGGTGGTGATGAGAGAACAGACAATTTTAGTCATGCCTCCCCAACTGTGGAAAATGCGCCTGGTGCAAACATTGCCAGCCTTTACGTACCAAAGACATTTCTGTTTACTAGGAACAGGTGAATCTGCCAATTTCAGATTCTCTCACTTTCTCACTTTTTCCAGACTTCAGTTCTGCAGATTTTCACATTCCTTTGCGGTATTTTTTGTTTTGTTTTAAGCCCTCGTGAAATTTCAACAGCTTTTTAGTGGCAATTGCTCCCTATCTACATGTTTTTAGATGCAATATTGCCTGATATACAGCTTTGCAAAGCATATTTCCCCTGTTATTTATATTTCCCTTAATATAACGCCTTTTTGTATGTTATTTTCACTTATACACTATTTATTTATTTATTTATTTCACAAAAATTATACACCATTCGGTTGTAACAAAACCTCAAAGCAGTTTGCACGCATCTTAATGCACCTCTGTGGCACACTTTACCTTAGCATATGCATTTTGGTGTATACCTTACTTGGACGGCAAAATTCAGAGACGTGTGCATTGCGAAGGACAGCTGCGTTTCAGAAAGTGTGGATTAGATAGATTTATGTTTAAATGCAAGCAGAATCTAATTTCCCCCCATCCCTACTCTGGATCCCAGGTCTCTGGATCTTAATTTAGATCGCAATGTGGTAAGATCTATGGCATGTTTTTATGTTCATCAGTTAGAGGGGTGGGATTTGTCCTTTTAATTCTTCCTGATGAGCTTTAGCATTTCTCTGGTTTGTTTCCTGTTTATCCTACAGTATTTTGGAATTTGAATGGTTGATAAGTTGGGTTTCTAAATATGCTGCAAGTCACTCTGAGATGTTTTGTAAAAAAAAGCGAAGACCAATTATAATAAAAATCTAGTCCGTCATCCTGTTTCCCACCCGGCCAACCAGATGTTTCTGTTATTCCCCAGAAACTGGTGTTCAGAGGCATGTCTCTCATCCTGGAGACAGTATTTAGCCATCATGACTAGTAGATAACTTTATCCTCTTTGAGTTTATCTAATGCCCTTTGAAAATTACCCCTTTGCAATCCCTCTTCACATGTTATTGCACAAAGGAGCAACATGGATACCAAGTGGTCGAGCGTTTAGGCCTGCCTCTGTGGTCTTGTGGCTTTCCCTAGCCTGTTATATGTTAGGAAAAATCCTGAAGCAGGAAGCTTTGTCTGTTTGTGGAGATTTCCATCTTACCCCTGCAGGATTAGAGTTCCAAATCCCATGGGAAGCCTAGATGGATAGCACTTCAAATCGTGTGTAATAGTGGGAGAAGGACCTTAGATATTAGGATGGAGTCGCTGCAAGTTTGCCCCTGTTTTTTTTTGCACATAATATGTTGGGAGTATTAGATTTTGAATTTCTGCATGTGCAACCACATGGGCAGGCAAACAAAAAGGAATATTCACATTGGCCTACAAGATCTCAGAGAGCCATTTGGTGCTTGCTCCTCGATAATAGGATTACCACTGGGGTGTAAAGCATGGGCACTTGTCCAAGTCCAATTTGTTCCAATAGGTTTTGGGCCAGAGTCTTTCCTTTAAAAAATTGTACTAAGCATATAGTTCATATATATATATATATATATATATACACACACACACACACACACATATATACATATATATATACACACACACACACACACACACACACACACATATATATATACACACATATATATATGTATATATGTATATATACATATATATATTCATCTATCCTTAGATTTAGGAGACAATTTAAGGTATTCCTATTTGACCTAGTTAATGACAAACTGACACTGGTATTGTTAAATTTAGATATAAAGTGTGATGATCTGATGCTTAACTAATTAAGGCAATGCCTTGAGTTAAATATTTTTAGAAAGGCTAGTGGAAATGGATTTAGACAACAAATCCAATCTACGTCCCTTACAAAGCCAGATTCATAAAGTTTATTTCCTGTAACTAGGTAATAATCATATTATTAGGGCTGTAATTCTATACCCACTTTTGTAAACTTTATCGAGGTCAATGGGGGTTTCTTCTGAATAGGCATGTATAGGATTGTCCACACAAAGCTCACTCTTTTTTCGAAGACTTATAAACCACTTTTCAGAACAATCTTCTTACAAAGTGGTTTACAACCCCTAAAAAGGTCAGTGCTATTTTCCTAGAAAAAGAGGTGCCGGAGCTCACCATAATCGCTTCCATTGTTCTTTAATCACGGCAGCTGACCACAAATACTTCCATTGCTCTCTAATAATGGCAATGGCACCCACCTGAGAAGTGTCAGAACTGAGTTCTGGAGAGTTCCTTCCGATAAAAAGCCCTGCAGATAACAATCAATAAAACACGACAAGCTATTAATCAGAACACAGTAATGTAAATAAGGGGATGCAGGGCCCTTCCAGAGCAAGGCATTATGGGTAAAGTTTCAGTAGAGTTTTGCATGAATCTACTATAAGAATATTTAGCTGACGCACACTGCCATTTCAGATTGGACTTGTCTTTCCATTCACCTGGACACCTTCCTCCTTACAATTCCTGTGAAGTTCCCTAGTGGAGAGGAGATAAACATTTCAAGCACACATATTTATTAGTGCCCAGTGGATTGCAGACACACAAATTGTTTGTATAGCTGCATTAGCATGCAGTCTAATTCAGACCAGTCCGTGCAACATTTGTGAAGGCTGTAATTAGAAGAGCATTGCTAAGTGCTGGCTAGAAAACAAAATAATCCTGGAATATATTGTTCTTGCCAAGGAAGAAAAGGCGGGAGGGTTATCTCAAGTGCTTTCTAAGACTGGGATATCATTTATTTTCCTTATTATTTCGCATTCTGATGGGAGAGAGCCTGCTAACAGTTGAATATTATTGTTTGCAAATTAATGCTGTAAGGCTCTTTTTCAAAAAAGTCAAAGCTGCACTACTTTGATTTCTTCTGAGGAAACTTTTTCCTAATGGTTTGCTACAGTGGTTAATCTTTTTCTTGGCCAATACCAAGTTTAAATCCAGTCCAAATGCCACTTCTCAGTCACAGCTGTAAAGGATTAAAAATGATTATACAGGCATTTGTCATCTTGCCTGATACATAAGTTCATGTCAACGTTATCTTCGGAACTGACATCCAGTTTCATCTTTGAGGTGAGAGAATAAACTGTTGACTAAATGGATTAGCTATAATGCAATTAGTGCCCTATTCACAAATGATTCGTTGAGTGCAAGGACTAAAACACAGGGGTAAGATGTGCATAGAAAAGGGGAAGAAAATGGAGGGAGTGGGGGTGGATGTACTATTCAGTATTTTGCATCCATTCTCTGCGGCACATAGGGAAACAGACTCAGCAAAGAAAGCTTTAATTTGGTAAGGTCGCAATAATGCCATGCAGTGCAAAAATAATTTCATCCAGCAGCTTCAAAGACTTCCGTTCAATACACAAGGGGCACAATCCACTAAGCACCTTTGGGGAAGGGGCTGTAGCTCAGCGGTAGAGACCCTGCCCTGCATGCAGAAAGTCCCAGGTTTGATCCCAAGCATCTCCTGGTTAGGGCTGGGAGAAAACGCTGACTGAAAAAACCAGAGACCTGATGCCAAACACTGTAGACATGGCCTGATTTGGCATAAGGCACCTTGCTTTGTTTACGGCAGCTCTTCAACCCCTGTTTGTTGCAAGCTGTTTCTTAGGAGCTTGTGTCCAAGCCATCTGAAAAATGCATGCAGGCTGCCCAACCTTATATGGCCATAGCAGAGGCCGGCAAATATATTTGGTAAATATTAGGCGGTATACTTCGTGGGGTGCTGGATGGGTGGACAATATGCCTACATTAATCTTAACTGGACCATAAAGAAGGCTGACCTCTGAAGAATTGATGCTTTTGAATTATGGTGCTGGAGGAGACTCTTGAGAGTCCCATGGACTGCAAGAAGATCAAACGTATCCATTCTTAAGGAAATCAGCCCTGAGTGCTCACTGGAAGGACAGATCCTGACGCTGAGGCTCCAATACTTTGGCCACTTCATGAGAAGAGAAGACTCCCTGGAAAAGACCCTGATGTTGGTAAAGATGGAGGGCACAAGGAGAAGGGGACGACGGAGGACGAGATGGTTGGACAGTGTTCTTGAAGCTACAAACATGAGTTTGACCAAACTGCGGGAGGCAGTGGAAGACAGGAGTGCCTGGCGTGCTCTGGTCCATGGGGTCACGAAGAGTCGGACACGACTAAATGACTAAACAACAACAAATCTTAACTGTGCATGAACATCCTGCTGCTAATACCACCACTGCCACCACACTGCTGCTATTGCTTCTAAATCAACCTGATGCGGCAAGAGGAAAATGGTGGAAAGTCCTGAGTTCAAATCTACCTCAGGACACAATGGACTCACTGAGTAGTCAAGCCACCTGCCTCTCAGCCAAAGTCTACAGTCTCTGTGATTTGATGTCATCAATACTGGCCTGTTCTATAACTCCTAACCCTCCACAGACTTGGGGATAGTGGAGTGGGTGAAAAGCCCCATTATGCAAGTGGAAGTCATTTCACTTGTGCAATTACTTAGCTGAATCCTGCCCAATGCTTAGTTCTGGCATTTGTGGTTTGCATCTGTTCCTTATGAGTAGATGTTGTTTTATTAATGAGCAAATAATTTTGAGTAGCCTGCAAAAAGAGCAATCCTTCTCTTTCTGATTCTTCATGAAATTAAAGCAAAGCTTTAATGTCACAACAATCCCAATATTAGGTGAATTCTTCCTTGTTCATTGGATTTCTGCCGAATTGGGAACTGGGAAACATGTTTTCTAAAGTGTAAAAATGAGCTGTAAAATGAAGCAAACCTAAGAAGGAAAAGGAAAAAACCTGTACTGACGGGGATATTATTTTGCAAAGACAATGTAAACTCAGATTCATGAATGTCATCGCTGTGGTAAAAACTGGCACTCACAAAAGCCTTGTCCTTGGCAGGTTTGTAATAGAAAGGGAACACTTGCTGTCTGACTGAGCTAATGTACCTATTTAACCACCTCGCTGGTCTTGGCTCCCTGGAGAATCCAAGGGGAGAAATCTCCAAGAATTACACTGGTCAACAACAAATTTGTTGTCTGCGTTTTTTCAGTTGATTTAGGACGAATCTGATGTGCTGAATCCAAAAATCACATTGGTTTTGCTCAGTCAGGTCAAGTTTTTGAGCTATGGCCACATGTTGTTTTTTTACGTTTTTGTTCACATGTACGCTTGTGTGGAGCATTTTAGAAGAAGTTGGTGGGGGTAAAATGCCATGTCGAATAATTGTTTTGATTGGAAATGATTATTTAAATGATAAGAAGTATTCAGGTCTGATAGTTCTGCGTGATTATGTCGAAAAGGGATCAGTTTGAAGTCATAAAACCTCGAAATCTTCCATAAATTGGTGCGGCAAAGCATAAAGTTATTTTGGTATTAAACTTGGTGACCAGGATAAAGCTTGGGCGCCACACACGGTGAGCAAGGCATGCACCGAGACTCTACGTGGGTGGACCAATGGCAAGAGGAGTCTGAACTTTGGAATTCCCATGGTTTGGAGAGAGCCGACAAACCATGTCACTGACTGCTACTTCTGCGCTGTTGATGTGACTGGGATCAACAGAAAGAACCGGAGCAGCCTCAAGTATCCTGATCTTCAATCAGCATGTCGTCCTGTAGCTCATTGTGATGAAATTCCAGTGCCTATCTTCGGAGAACTTCCTGACATTAGTGACGAAGATGCCTCCAGTGTTGAAGGACATGAAGAAGAAGAAGTGGTTCTTGAAGATGATGCTCCACATCCATTTTCCCAAAAGGAGTTGAATGATCTAGTTCGCGACCTCAGCTTGTCAATGGACTCTGCTGAACTGTTGGCATCCAGATTGAAGGAAAAAAACCTCCTCTCTGACAGTGCTCGCATCAGCTTCTTCCGCAACAGGCATCAAGAGTACCTCTGTTTTTTCTCGGAAGAGAAGGACTTGGTGTACTGTGCAGATATTGCGCAGCTTCTGCTCAAGCCTGGAGTGCCACAGTACGAACCCAAAGTTTGGAGACTGTTCATTGACAGCAGCAAGCGATCACTGAAATGTGTTCTGCTACACAATGGCAACCAGTTTGCCTCTATACCCCTGGCTCACTCGACTACACCGAAGGAGAACTATGAAGTGGTGAAGTATGTGCTGGAGAAAATTGGTTATGATCAGCATAAGTGGTTTATTTGTGTTGACCTGAAGATGGTGAACTTTTTGTTGGGACAACAGTCTGGCTTCACCAAGTACCCATGTTTTCTGTGCATGTGGGATAGTAGGGACCGTGCTCAGCATTACACGAAGAAGGACTGGCCTGTGTGGGAGTAATTGGTGCCTTGCAAAGAAAGGAACGTCATCAACGACCCTCTGGTGGACAGAGACAGAATACTCTTCCCACCGCTGCACATCAAGCTCGGCTTAATCAAGCAGTTCACCAAGGCTCTGGACAAGGATGGTGACTGCTTCATTTACTTGTGCCAGGCTTTTCCAGGATTGACCATGGAGAAGTTGAAAGCTGGCATCTTTGATGGTCCTCAGATCCGTCAGCTCATCAGAGATCCAGAGTTCGGAAACTCAATGAACGAAGTGGAACTGGAAGCATGGAAGGCATTTGTTCTGGTAGTGAAGAACTTTCTTGGCAACAATAAGGCCAGAAACTACGCAGAACTTGTCAACAACATGCTGACTGCTTTCAGAAACCTGGGCTGCAACATAAGCGTCAAGATGCACTACCTATTTTCACATATGGACCGGTTTCCTGAGAACCTGGGTTCAATGAGTGACGAGCAGGGGGAGAGATTCCATCAGGACATGAAAGAGATGGAGACCAGGTATCAGGGTCGCTGGGACGCAGTCATGATGGCTGACTACTGTTGGACTCTGAAGAGAGACCTCCCTGCCGCTGAGCATTCCAGGAGTTCCAAGAAACGGAAGTTCAAGCCCTGAAGTTTGAAAAATGGTGAAGCAACATGCAATTTACGTGTACTTACCTTTATCAATGCCCACCATTCAGTTTACAGTAATCGATGCTTCTATCAGGTAATCAATATATGTTGTTGGAAAAACATTTTATTCTCTTAAAAACATATTTAGGATGATATGTGTTGACAAAAATCAGCTGATAATGCCACAAAAATGTAATCGATTTTGTCACAAGATCTGATTTTTTTCAAATCAACATAACACAAAAACCTGACCTGATGGAGAGAAACGGATGGCATTTCCTGATTCAGCAGTGCAAAAATACCTTAAATCAGTTGTAGAAATCTAGACAACATTCAAAAAGTACAAAATTGTTACCCAGTGTTGTTTTCCAAGTACTTAATTGTTCCAGCTTTACTAAGTCTTTCTTATCTCCTGACTGCTTCAGTTATCCTGGAAGTGGGGAGGGGGAGAAGGAAAGTACTTGTGCGAACTGAAAGAGGCAGACATAGTGTTCATGGATAATTTTTAAGGTGAGACTAAACATTTCCCTGCATTTCCTTTCCTTTCCACCTTGCCAGATAAACACAGAACCAACCAGCTTAGGTGCTATTGCTTCTCCTTTTATATAAGCAGATGCAAAAATGAGGACTAGAACGGAATACAATTTACAGACTTTGGCAGTGCAGCCTAAAGCACATCATTTTGCATTTATATTAACTGAGGTGGTCAAAGAGGGGTGGGGGGGAGAAAAAACAAAACAAAACAAAACAAAAAACTGAGGTGGTCAAAGCTTTCCATATTTCCATATCCCATATGGCTCTACTTTCTGCACCGGGTGCTACCCCTCACCTCCTTTCAAGAGAGAATGTGTTGGAAATAATGGATGCCATGCTAAACTATGGTGGTTAAATATGGCACTTAACTATGGCTGAGTAGTTTTTGTAGCAGACTACTATTTTAAAGGCGCATTTGATCGGTTACTACAAATGACCTGAGGACATCATTGCAATGCCACAGTGAGATTTGCCATCACTTTAAATTTGATATCTGAAAGCGGAGAGATAAACATGTCCTTTCTTTGAATCCAATGGGAGCAAAATCATTCCCATATGGAATCATTTGGAGGGAGGGGGAGATGAGGCTTTTGCTTGGTGGGAGATCTGTGATTATATGACAGTGATCCATGTCAATGAGGACCAAATGGGTGGTTTATCCTTAGGAAATGCTGTTTGTGTTTCTGATACGTATTTACTATAAGTAAATATTAAGTAATTCAATTCAGCTGACATGCTTATTAAGAACCGAAACCTTCTCGTTTTTCTCATGTTCCCCTATTAGCTTCCACAAGATTCATCAACATGGCGAGGCAGAATCAATCGTTCTGAAGATGTACGTAGAGACAAGCCAACTCCATCTAGGTTTGTTATCAAGGATGCATTTTAGCACAGGACCACCGCAGCATCCTTTCCCAACCTGGTGCCCCCCTCCAGATGTTTCAGACTACAAATCCTTTCTCACATGCATTTTAACTGGAGTCCCCCCCCCCCGATCACAGCAGCCACCAGGCAAAGGCAGCACAGTAAACACCCATTTCTCTGAGTCAGCCAAACTTCATGAAACAACACTTTGCAGTGAATAGCACTTTCAGGGATAAAAGCAGGCAGGAGGGAGTGACTTACGGAAGACAACCAGTGCTGGGCTTGAACTCGGATTGTGAGCATGTTTTGGACCAAGGCCCCTTAGCTCCTTTTTTCATCTAAAGTAAAAGTAGCAAGGTTCTGCAAGGCTTTTTAAAATGTGTGACTAATGTAACATGTAACATTTGTTTTCTGCTGCTTCGCTTTTCCATACTTAGAGGAACATAAAATTTAGAAAAAATAATGTGTGTGTGTATTGAGGGGAGGAGGTATTGTTGTGTGGTGAGTTCAGTGTTTTTAAATGCTATTGTTCAACCTATTCATTTCCTTCACAGCCAATGGAACTTGATCGTTCTATTTCTTTCATGGGTTTCAAATTGTAATATTTTACACTGTAAAAGTTTTATGTGGGATTGTCGTATTTAGCTTTCCCATATTTATTTCTTTTCTCCACACCAATGCATGTCAAAGCTTATGTCACGTAACCTGTAACAGCTGACTGGGATAGCAATCTATTCTTGAAGACACGAATATTCTAACAAATTGTTGATTGTCACAAGCATTTTGAGCCAATCTGGGGAATCTGGTCAAAAAGCAGGAGACAAACCACACAAAGCAAATCAGTAAATTCTTTGAGCATGGATGACCCAACTTCCATGGCAAGAAAAACTGAATCCTGCAGGCTGCATGAACAATGCAAATTGAATAGATTTGTATAATTTGGATAATGTATTCTGCTTACTGTTTTGCATAAATTATTCTGCCAGGGAAAAGGTTCAGGAATTTTGCAGGGTACCAAAATTTTGTTCTCTGACCACTGACCACTGGCCTTGCCCACACACTGGCTGCCAAGCACATCTTCACAACCATCATAGCTGGGAAGCTTTGAAAGCTCTGATTTTTAGGAAGTGGAATTATACGGTAAATAATAAATACCACATTTCCTGGTGTTCACCCAGTCCTGAACTAGAGTCTTAATTAGGGTTTACGTGTGTTGTTGTAAATTCAATTAACCAGCCATCCTAAATGTTTACTGAGATTAATGGCCTTGAACTTCCTGTTCCACAAATAGTCGGATAATGAATCCCACCAACAGCTGTGTTCTCAATGTCCTCTTTTAGTTTCCTCCTATCACCTCATCATTTTCATCTGCGCAGAGGAATTCCTGCATTTCCATGTGAGCTCTCTTCCTTGGCAGTCCCTTCCTGCTTCTGCTTAAGTCAAGGTAAAATGCAATAGTCCTTCAGAAAGGTACTCCATTCAGTAGAGTGCAGCCTTGGCTAATTTGACAGAGCTTCTGCATAAAACTTTGACTACTGTGGGACAGGCTTGCAAAGCACCCGGGTGGCAACTTCCCACACTTTACCAAAAAAGAGGAGCATCACCAAAAAAGGAGGATGAAAACAGGAGCAGATTTGCATAACGTGTGCATGCCCTCATTTATTTATATAGGTGCATTTTAAAAAATGTTATAATTAAATAGAAATGCAATGCATCTCACCATAGTGAGGAAGACCATGACCAGGTATGCCTGCTCAATCTGCAGTTCAAATTCTAACTCTTGATAGGTGATTTCAAGTCCCCTGCTGCTCTCCCTTGTTATGGTCCTTAATCTTAATGCTGGATGTAGACAGCTGTCAAACAGAGGATGCCTTCAAATAGGTGTCTGTTCTCTGACACTGGTCAATGAACACTGATGACTGCTGAATAATAAAGCAGAAAGGCTCAAGGAAGTGAATGTAGAACCCATTGAGGTGGTGAAGATTGACTAATTTACAGTGCGATCCAAACCCAAGATCCACCAGGATGAAAGAGTTCAGTTTTGGCAGATTTTGGTCTTTCCCAGCTGAGCTGGGTCTCAGTCCAGACTATGTCAAAGTTTAAACCCCTTGACCTGGCTGAGCTGGAGATATGCTGCATAAGTCCCTCACCCTGGTTCAGCCAATGGAACTTACAGTATCTTAAATTCCCCCTGTTATGTACTGAGTTGAATAGGATCCAAACTGCAGCAGTCTGATTGGTCCTAGAACAATAGGATTCAGAATGCAACAGTCTGATTGGTCCTAGAACAATGCAGCAGTATGATTGGTCGGCAGGAGCCACCCAATCCAGCTCCAGATAGAAGTGAATCCACAACCTGATTGGCCTACAGGAGAATTCCGGAATTAGCCAATCACGTGCAGCCCATTATGTAAATAATGTATATAAAGCAGCAGTGGCGTAGCGTGGGTTGTCAGCACCCGGGGCAAGGCAAGTAATTTGCGCCCCCTAACCCGTGGATTTTAGTAGGGGCAGAGAGCTGCAAGTGCGAGCACGCGCCCCCCCCAGATGTTGCGCCCAGTGCTGCCGGCCCCCCCTGCACCCCCCCACGCTACGCCACTGTAAAGCAGATACTTTGAGGGGACTTCCATTCCCTCCTCACCACTATGAGCTGAATAAAGAGCATGAAATCCACTCTCGACTCTGAGTATATTTCACCCCCAAAGGGGTGTTGTGGGAGCATGGCGTGACAAGACAGGGCAAGAAGAAATTTACAGCTATTCCAAATCTCTGTCAACTTGGTCATGTGACCTAGCAACCAAGCCCTTTTGAAAGGAATTTGGGTAGGGGTAACTTACGGTGGTGTAAATTGTTCCAGCTTTCTATAGTTAGGACTGCTCGGTAAGCTTTTGTTTGTTTGTTTAAGGCATTCATAAGCCACTCAATTATTCACATTTCTAAGAAAGTGAATGAAGGCTCCTCTCTGCACATCTACCTCCATTCACGAATCTGGAACATACAAAAATGGTTCAGAGGCAAGGAGAGTGCTCAGATATGCAGAGATTTTGGAACTAAATTAATAATGAAAGGCTTCCCAGGGGAGAGAGACCAAAATTTTGTGGAAGAATAATTTTGAGTTAGCTGTAGTTTGAAGCACTACTTCACATCAAATAGGGCAGCTGGAGTGTGAGAAGACCAGATTCAGTGTATGGAACTGCAGAGCTAGATGGCTGAAACTCACTGAGCTGAGAGGAATTTGAGGACACAGTAGCTTTTAAAGCTGCTCTTTTCTTTGAAACATAGAAGGTCGTATGCATCCCATCATTACACAACTGTAGGCATTAACAGGAGTAACAGCGGAACGCAGAGAAGCTTTAAAAGAGCTTTTGAGGAAATTACCCCGACACAACCTGTGGTGAACTTCATTTATGCTTTTAAATACAGGCCAGCATTTTCTCTGCTTTATCTTCCTAATGTTCACTACGGAGTGTTCCCTATCTGCTTCTTCCAGCTTTGAAACAGAAGTAGCGGCCTTTCCTCTTGCCCTGGATCAACCAATGTCTCCGTTTGACAGAACAGTCGGGGGCAAAGATTGTAGACTGCTGTAGTTCAGGCCTTTTGAAAGACCTGATCCCCGAACATAGGCTGCTATTTTATTTTTACTTTTTAAAAATGAAACGCAGAAGTGGTGAAACAAGGTTTCAGCTACTGTGATACAAAAAGGAAAGAGGGGGGAGAAGCGTTTCAGTTGATTTCAAGAAGACCTGTTTTGCTTGCATGCTTGGAGACTGTTAAATGAGAAATTACTCTACTGGGTGTTGATAGTAGAGAAAAGGAGGAAGAGGCAAAAAAAAAAGTTCTTTCTTTCTTTCTTTCTTTCTTTCTTTCTTTCTTTCTTTCTTTCTTTCTCTCTCTCTCTCTCTCTCTCTCTCTCTCTCTCTCTCTCTCTCTCCCCCCCCCGGTTGGATGCAACTGGATTTCTTTCTCTCCTTTTCCAACCTAACCCTATACAATATTTCAACTAACAGCCACCATCGCTATAATTTTGCCATACTGTTTTCTCCACCTGCTAAAAACCTTTTTCTTTGGGCGACCCTACCCAGGCACATGTCATTTTATTATAACATTTGTGTTGTTGTTGTTTTTAAAAAATGTTTGTTTCTATCTATATTTCGATAATTTTATTACGATAGCCCCTTCGGTGGGATTTAGGGAGGGCTCAATTGAAAGAGAAAAATGTCGGGTGGCTGTCTTGGAATCAAACTGGTAACTTTATAAGACTGGTACCTATTAAACAGCAATCCACAAGGGTGCTTATACAACCTGAAGCCATGATAACAAGTGCTCTAGACATGGAAAACGGAATAGAGGATGAATCTTGGAGTAATCTGTGAGATATGTTTCCCTATAAAACCATCTCAGCCAGCATCAAGGAAACCATGCTGAAGACAATGCAGAAATGCTGCTTACCTCCAGTTAAATTTTCAAATATACTTCACTTATGTGCTGGTGAGGTTGTGGGGAGAGAGGCATCTATAGGCACATGTGGTGATCATGCCCAAAGGTGGCAAATTTTTGGGAACAAGTGTTTTAATGAACTAAGTAAAATTACTTATCACGAAGTTTCCAGAGCTTGTGTTACTAAATATGTATTTAAATGTGATCAGGACTTTGTGGCAGTACATATGGTTATAGCCACATTTTGGGAGGACTTAAAAGGTGCAAATTTGATTGCTTGGTACTATAGAGTGTTGTGTATTGTCTTTATGAGAAAATTGGCTCACAAATTAAGACTGCCACCAAGAGGAATAAAGCACAAATATACATTTGCAGGACAATGGTGGAGCTTTATTTTGTTTAGGAATTCCACAGAAAACCAAAGACCAGTTCCAAAGGTTTGTACTAACTTACAGAACACTTAATAAGAACATGTTTTACAGATGTATACCATTATATGTTGTGGTGTATGTATGTGAACAGAGGTTTTCATAACGTATTTTGGGGGGTCTCCATGGAAATTATTTTTTTTCCTGGGGATACGCATACCCGTAAACATTTTGTGAATCTTTGTACTTTGTCCATTTACTGTATTTATTTTCCCTGATTTGAACTATAAAATTGTGATTTTCCTGACTCAAAAATGAGAGTACCCCTAACCATTTTTTTTAGAAAAAAGCACTGTGTGCGTGTGTGTGTGTACATACACACTGGTCCTTCATGACTATCACTCATGCCAAAGACCACCTCTTATCTGTGACTTTCAGGGTATTTTCAAGTCCTATATTTCTGTTGTAAGATTATAGCCTGCTTTATCCCTTTCACTTTTAGAACTGCAAGGCAAATAAATATTCCTTCACTTTTAGACATCTGCTAGAGTCTCAGTATGCCTCTACAACACAATACTTAAAAATGTTTTTCATCCTGTCTGTTGATATGCTCTCACTAACACTTCTTCAGCTAGATGATAGTTTTGAAATTATTTCTGAAAAAAGGATTAAATATTAAATTAAGTTTGGGGTCATTGCGCCATGCAACACACTTACTTTCTAGCCTCTCTTACCAGTATTTGGCTGCTGGACAAAACATCAACAGAGGGATGAAACCTCAGTGATGTATTGTTAACATAAAGCCAGCCAGCTGGACTAGCTACAGCAAACTTTTAATTTACTAGTTATACAATTCCACAGCTGTATTTTCATGGAAAGAATTGCTGTCTGGTTGAACGAGTGTGAAGGAGAGGATGTTAACAGGTTGGCTTGAGGACTCAGGAGGCCCCCCCCCCATTTTTTTATATAAATGGATGTGATATGGGAGGGGATGGCATTTCATTTAGAGAAGAGAAAGTAATCTTGGGATTTGAAACCACAATATTCAGAATATGAGGGGAGGGAGATACAGGATTTGTGGTAAAAGTGCCAGACCAAAAAGCAAGCTAACTCTCAGCAAAGTTCAAGTGCCATGTTTTGAGGTGAGGCTAGCATTTTTAATCTTTTGGATGCATTTGAACGAAAGTATTCTATGTCTAGGGACGCGGGTGGCACTGTGGGTAAAACCTCAGTGCCTAGGACTTGCCGATCGCATGGTCGGCAGTTCGAATCCCCGCGGCGGGGTGAGCTCCCGTCGTTTGGTCCCAGCTCCTGCCCACCTAGCAGTTCGAAAGCACCCCCAAGTGCAAGTAGATAAATAGGTACCGCTTTATAGCAGGAAGGAAACGGCGTTTCCGTGTGCTGCGCTGGTGCTGGCTTGCCAGATGCAGCTTTGTCACGCTGGCCACGTGACCCGGAAGTGTCTGCGGACAGCGCTGGCTCCCGGCCTCTTAAGTGAGATGGGCGCACAACCCCAGAGTAGGACACGACTGGCCCGTACAGGCAGGGGTACCTTTACCTTTACCTTTATTCTATGTCTTGTGTGAGAGATATTCTGACCAAAAGGAAGTGACTGGATGAGAAAGAGGAGGTGGAGGTGGGAAACAGAGACATCATCTGCACTATGTATTTATAGCAGAATCATACAGTGGTTTCATAGTTTGTTAAGGGTGCTGAGGAGATCAGTATTCTCCTCACAGGCCTACATTTCCCAGAGTTCCCTGGGAAAAGGGATTGACTGTTAAACCACTCTGAGAACTGTAGCTCTGTGAGGGGAATAGGCCTCTCCTAGCAACTCTCAGCACCCTGAACAAATCAAATCACTCTTCCCAGCATCCTTTGGGGAAGTCATGACTGTTTAAAATAACGATGCCGCAAAAGACCTATGCTGCAAACAGTAAAGGGATGAGAAGCTGTCTGGAGATGGCGACTGAAAAGTATCTGACCATAAGAATCCAAAGCCTTTAATAGGACTAAGTCAAATGTTGCAAAGTAACATATGCGTTTTTGATTCCTCTGGAGCACTTTTTCAGTCTGGGCACACCTCAAAACAAGCAAAAATCTGGGCACAAAGGAAACACCTGAAAAAAAGAGTTTTGGAGAACCCAAACACTTCCTAGGAATGGAGGAGAGTCGTCCCCCCCCCCCCAAATCTGCATTTCTAAGCTAACTGAGCTAAATCACACCTCCTCAACTAATACAACTATTGGAGATTAATTATCCTCCACATTTTGCACCTTTCCACACACTTATCAGTTCAATCCCCCTCCAAAATAAGAGAACTCACTATACCAAAATATGTTAAAATTCATATTTCAAGATTACACATTGCACTCGGTTTGTACATACCACTAAGCCAAACCATTGCTTTATGTGAATGAGCCAATGTGTGGGTTCTTGGAGTGGTTGTATCAGTCCTTCAGTCCTCCTGCTGTTGACTGGGCTAACCTATGGTCTGGCTCAGCTTTACATCCAAACCCAAGTCTGAAGGTTGTCTCCTCCTCCTCCTACCATGACTGATAAACCAAGAATGCATCTTGGTCACAGTTTGGGGTGTGTGTGGAGAGAGATAAACCATGAGCCAGGTGCAAACTAGATCACAGAAAGGCATGCCTTAAGATAAAATATGGATTTTTGTGCAGAATTTTTTGGGGGAGGGGATTACAGATTATTGGGATGAAATGAATTTATGAATGAACACATACATAATTGACACAGACCAGAAATAGACTGATCCATTGCTCCAGAAAATTTGGTCATTATTATATGACATTTTGCTTGGTCCTAATAAAGCTATTTTCTTACTGTGCTTAAATGAGTAGCTATAAATTTTGATCATAGGAGGACTCTATAGAAGCTTAAATATACAGAATTCAAGGATCATACACATTATTCAGGTTTTTTCCCCCTATCACAACCAACTACTCAGAGTCTTTTATGCAAAATTCAGCTCCTGCTCTAATGGAACAACTACTGCGTCTAATTAATATTTATTTAGCACTAACTCGTGAAACCTAAGTAATTTGGACAGGATGTAGTTGAAGAGAGAAGGCAGGATTTGATAAAGGAGAAGCAGGAATGAAGAGAGGGAGGTTGTGGTATCTTACATTGTGAAAAATAAATGAGGCTGGCTTTCTTGGAAGTCACGATAGAAGAAATAGGTTTTAAAAAGAGAAAGGTGGGAAACAAGAATGGGTGAATTTTGTGTTTTCTTAGTTTCTCTTCTTTTCCAGCCTTAAGGCCATGCTTCCATGTTCGCGTTAAAAAAACAACAAAAACCTTCACAATAATTTCTCAGCATTTTAGAAAGAATATTTTGGTTTTGCTTCATGTCATTTCCTCAAAATGATAAAACTGCAGATGACTACCAATTGATAGAAAATACAAACCTAAAATGCTTTATTTCCAAAAGGATAGAATGGAAACAGTGTGTGTGCGCACGCAAAAGAAAGGCAAACGGAATGAAGAGTGTGTTTCTCGTTTCCGACAAGAGTGAGAAGGCTCCTGAGGGAATAAGACAGGACAAACTGTAAAGTTTAGAAAACAAACAGTAGCAGAGCATGGTTAAATCAAATGTATTGCAATAAAATAACTGGTAAAATAAACATGGATTTAAAGGAAACTAAAGCACACTGAAAATAATACTCAGTAGCCCTTGTAAACAAAATTTGACAGTTATTTTGGTATAAGTGAGGTTCCTACTCAAGTTCAGAGGAGGTAAAAGGCATTATGTGCCAGTAGAAGCACATTGGTTCCTGCAGTAGCGCATTGATGTGCAGGCAGGCTTTCTCTTCCCTTACCCCTCAGGCCCTCAGAACCATGTTCCCTGCTGCCACATATTATCTTATGCAGGTGACAATGCCAGGTTAAGGTGAGGTCTCACTTGCTCTAGGTAGGGCCATTTTTTGTCCACATATTGTTGTTTATAAACCTAAAAGATGAGCTAGGAGCTAGTGGACTAATGTGTCTTAGTGTTACCAACGCATACCCTTTGAGAATTATGGAGGGAGGATATTTCTGCACATGCTCAGTGGAGAGCTAAAGTGTTGCGCGACCATCATTTTGGGCAGGGAGTCTATAGTTAGAAACAAAGATGATTTGATCCTCACTGCATTTAGGAGCTGGTGGTAAGGCAAGAGGGATGCCTGGCTACCTCCTTTCTGTAACGCCACAAACTCCTACCACAAAGGTACCCAACGTGGTGCCCTCCAGATGCTTTTGGACTACAATTCCCATCATTCCTGGCCATTCACCAACTTACATGGGGCAGATAGAAGCTGTAGTCTAGCAGTATGTGGAGGGCACCTTGTTGGCTGCCCCTGCCCTCAGAAAAGGTCAGTATTGAGATTTCTGTTACCAGTTTGAAAAGAGTTGTGGAGTTCCTCAGAGTTCTAAGTTTCTTGTCTGGCTATGTAATTTTAATTTATTTTTTTAAAGGGCCTGGAAGTTTCCATTTCCTTTATGGAGCTGTTGGCAGCCATTTTGAGAAGACAGCTTTGGAATTGCTGCCACAGAGAACTTTTGGAACCGACAGCGAGTCCAGCAAAAGAGATTCTGTGGCAACAGTCTGAGGCAGAAAACTTTATAAAGACTATAATCTAATATTTTATTTATTTATGATGACATTTCTGCAGAATCCATATATACACGTATGATCAAGGCAGGATATTGCTTGATATATGAGCGTTATGTTTTGTTTGCCATTGCACCAGTCCTTTGCTCTAGGTTCCTCAAGAGACCTTGAGTAAAGAAACTTGACTGAAAATACATAAAGACAGAGTAAAATTTTCAAAAGGTTACATCGGCGTACTAATACTTGGTCCTACACAGGGCAGCATCTTTTTGCTAGTTCTACTGTGGCTTTTCCATTATACTGTAAACATTGAAACCAGACCATTGTGTTAATTTGTGTCAGTTCCCTCCATGCATGCATCCATATTAATTTGGCTCCACTGACAAACGTCTGTGCTGCATTAAAGTTTAAATGCTATATACTGAAGCAAAACTGTCCCATTTGTGCATAATACTAATTGCTATAACAATTATGGCTTTGAGTTGGTTTTATCTTTGTTGAGCTTATGGATTGCTTATTTGCAAGCTTGTATTCCCTAAAGATCAGCCTAGAGAAGGAAAGCTTTTATCGGAAGATATTTTCGGTAATGCCAACAATTACAACTGAAAGACCTTTTTAAAAAAAGTAAAGATTTATTTCCTAAGTTTCTCCTGCTCTTGGGCGGAGAGAGGAATTATATATATATAACTAACATCAGGGATGTGTATTATGTGTAATGAAAATATTCAACACATTTGAAACACTCTACTATTTATATAAGCCAGTAGGAAATAATACATTTGGTGTCATTCAGAAAACTCAAATTTCACAGTAAAGATGGAAGTGGGTCTGCAGAAGCTCAGTGACTCTACTTGTATGACTGCATCTCCCTTAGCCAAGCTATGAAATGATTGTGATAATATTTATCTTCCCTGCAAGAGTGTTGTGTGGATTAAATTTAAGTGAGGTCAAAAATCCCACTTCAAAACACTGGAGGAAAGGAGTTTCTAAATACCAAATGTTGTAGTAAATTAATTCAATTTCCCTACACCTGCTTCTCTGTCTGGACAAGTGGTGTGTTTTTTTTAAAAAAGGAGAATTAAAATCCAGATGTGCAAAGAGGAGCAATGTATTAAAACTGAAGTAATAAGTATTGGTATGATGCTTTTGGAACGCATCCTGCACAAGTGTTATTTAAAAAGAAACGGGCTGCAGTGTAGCCTTGCACCGTTCCCATTCACTTTAATGGAGCTATTGTGCTCCACATATCATACATTTTCTCTCTCCCCTGTTCCAGTGACAGGGGGAGAAGGTGTTTGAGATGTAGGGCATACGTTGTTTCTGGCTATACATCATGCATTCACGGCCTGCTTCCTGGCTTCCCACAGGCACGGTTTGGCCGCTGTGAGAACAGGATGCCGGACTAGACGGGCCTTTGGTCTGATCCACCAGGGCTCTTCTTATGTACTTCATGAAATTACCGAAACCTTATGCAAATCCTTTCTTGACCTTGGGCAGATATGGATACACTGAGGCAAAAAGAGTCACAAATGTCATAGCTGCCACAGAGGCAAGATTCATGTCCTTATTGTGGGATTCCCATAGACATCTGGTTGGCCACTGTGTGGACTAGATAGGCCTCTTTGTGGTTTTCTTACGTTTTGAAGAAATAAATGCTGGAAAGGGAGAAAAAACCTCTTGCCCTTTCTTATTGTATGTCCTACTGCATTCCTACCTCATATAGATTTGTTATGGTTTGGAAAGGACATTATCTGTAAATTTTTCAGTGGCTTCAGGGGTTAGATTATGTTGTCTTATCACTGCCGTCTACTTTGTTTAACTCCTTTTTTAAACTCCTTTGTTTAACTCCTTTTTTGTCATCTCTAAGATGCTGCTGGACTATATATATATATGTGTGTGTGTGTGTGTGTGTGTGTGTGTGTGTGTGTGTGTATTCCTTTTTAATGATGACGGTGTCCTATACAGACATTGAGAAATCTCACAGGCCCAAATTTTTAATTTCATCTTTCAATGTTTGTTGAATGTAAGCCTATGTTACATATGAAGCTGCATGACATTGGGCCAAATAATTTGTGCATGTGGTTGAGTATCGTTTCCCTTGACATGTTGGACATTGATTGAACCTTTGATAGTGAGCATGAAAGAACACATTTTACCAATGTATGGGCCCTCTGCAATAGATGTTAAACGTTCACTACCTGAAATAAGTGAGCAGACATAACATACAGAATCTGCTTCATGGACAACAGAGCATCCTGGGAAATTCATGTCGAGCATTCTGAAGTCTAGTTTTCTAAGGACAAGCAAATGATATACATCGCTTTATGACATTTTATATCTAATTCCTATAAACTCTGTGATTATAGAAGGAAGAAGTGACAGTTAAGTAGGAGGTGGGTGGGATTTATTTTCATATTATATACTTTACAGCACATTTTGTTCATAATAAATCCCACTAAACTGACCAGGAAAGAGTCTTGCGGATGATGAAGTGCCAATGGAGCTAGATGAAACAGATTATGTAGACTGAGTACTTTTTGAAACTATTGCTCATCCTTTGAATCAAGTCCAGAACATTTAATGAGGTCAAGAGAAACCCGCTGGTTAGGGATGCTGCTGCCAGTACTTCCTCATTCTTTCCTGTCTCTGACATCCATTAGCACCTCATAAATATAGGGAATGTATGAAAGGAGGATATGGGGCAATGGGATGCAGTCCTATTGCAGCAAAGCTGCAAATAAGTTGGCTTCTGCATCCCAAATCACCTTTGCCTGGAGGTACATTACTGCAGAGACCTCTCTTAATGGTTGCAGCCCAGTTACCCCTGAATTGATAATTTACTCTTGAGGGTTTAGATTGCATTCAAGGGTACAAGGCCCAAGAACTCCTGTTGTTCAAATCGACCAAGAATACTTATACAGATTACCGTTGGGTGGCAAAAAGGTTAAAGGGAAGAGTGCAGCAATACAGTCTTTGATAGATTTTCCTCACCTTGTTTGCATATTGCCATTATATTTCAGGCATGGTTGTGGTTATTGTTCTGGAAATAAAACTTTCAGGGCCTATCGAACCTGTGTGTAGACAACATATTCCGGAATCAATGGAGACAAGTTATTGTCGTCCCCCCCCCCCCATGTAGCCACACACAATGTAGATCTACGACATATATTTTGCTCCTGAAAAGCGTTTCTTGATAAACTGGTTGAATTCCAAAAATAAAGACTTATTGTAGATTGCTTCTGCATTACCACTCAGTGGGTACTCATTTGAAAACAGATGTAAGTGGCAAGTATATCCACGATGGCGAGTATATCCACACTTGCCTAATTATGTCAGAATCGCTAGTTCCTTCTTCATTCACCTGAGGCATAGGCAGAGAGGAAAAGACATGGATAACAGAATCATTGCGAGGGTATTCAATACGTATCAGGTAAGCACGCCCACCCTTGCGGACAGCAGGATCTACAGTGGTACCTCGGGTTACATATGCTTCAGGTTACAGACTCTGCTCACCCAGAAATAGTACCTTGGGTTAAGAACTTTGCTTCAGGATGAGAACAGAAATCGTGCTCCGGCAGTGTGGCAGCAGCAGGAGGCCCCATTAGCTAAAGTGGTGCTTCAGGTTAAGAACAGTTTCAGGTTAAGAACGGACCTCCGGAACGAATTAAGTACGTAACCAGAGGTACCACTGTATCACAAATCTAGAATGAAAGCAGTATGTAAAGAATAAACAAGAATGATTCTGGATTCGGGGTAAACCCCTACATTTTGTGCTACAAGTGGGCTGGTGTGTACCTAGCTGCAGTCAAATAAAGTTTAGTGGATCTAAAACATCTGACAAATACTTTACACATTCTTCACTTTCCTCGGCGTTCAGGAATTCAGTATAGAGCTATGGCAATCATTCCATTAGTGCAAGCATTTCAGATTACCAGAGAGAACAATTCCCCCTCCTCCTGCTGTGTGCTGTTTTGAGGGTTCTTCCAACCCCACTAGTGTAAGCTTCCACTAGTGGGATTTGTTGAATCTGGCCCAAGGCATTTCATCCAATTTAGTTTTTGCACTTCAAAGCTTCCTCCCTTCTGTATGTCCCCTAAATATGTTCCAGTGATTTCCCCAGATCTCTGGAACAGAACTGGGGAGGGCATGGGGTGCACATGGGGGAGGAGAGAGAAGGAAGTTTCATCGCACAAGTTTAAATCCTTGCATTGATGGGACCTGTTAGCTGGATAGTAAAGGTAAAGGGACCCCTGACCATTAGGTCCAGTTGCGGACAACTCTGAGGTTGTGGTGCTCATCTCACTTTATTGGCAGAGAGAGCCGGCGTACAGCTTCCGGGTCATGTGGCCAGCATGACTAAGCCACTTCTGGCAAACCAGAGCAGCGCATGGAAATGCCGTTTACCTTCCCGCTGGAGCCATACCTATTTATCTACTTGCAATTTGACGTGCTTTCGAACTGCTAGGTTGGCAGGAGCAGGGGCCAAGCAGTGGGAGCTCACCCCGTCGCATGAATTCGAACTGCCGATTTTCTGATTGGCAAGTCCTAGGCTCTGTGGTTTAACCCACAGTGCCACCCGCGTTCCATATTACAAGGTATTTCTTATTCTTACAGTCTTATGATGACTTACTTGCACATGTCACCAAACCATTGTAGATCTAAAACCACAGATGGAACTTTTATATTACCTTACGTTGCCCCAAATGACAACACTTTTCAACTAAGCCAGTTCTCATTCAGCTACCAGACATCAGTTACTGAGAAATTTATATGTGTGTGTGAACCAGCACTTCTTACAAGAACACACATTGTTGTGAGTTGGGGCTTAAACATAGAAACATGGCTTACTGAAGTGTGGATTAGTGTTACTTTATCATGGCCTACTCATAAGCTGAAATTAAATACATATCTAGCAATGTAGGGATCTTCCCAACACTTATGCAATACTGCGCTGAATGAAAGTGATAATGCTCTTTTAATGCAAATATAATAGAATATTCTGTTCCCCCCGTAGGTAAAGGAAGACAATGTTTGATATTTTCACAGTAGATAGAATTAAAGTAATCTTATTTATTTTCAGACAGGAGGGCCTTCCCCGCCCTGCAAAAAATGTATGAAGAGATAAAATTAAATGGTAATAAAGACTGTCATCCCTTAAGTACATTTTTATCAGACTCTTTGCTCGTTCTTTTTTTTACCGGTTTCTTGACACAACAGTGTTAAACTAAACACTTGCCAGATTATGATAATGCCCTGCATTTTTGTAGCTCTGCTATCTGATTTGAAAAGCTTCTTTCTGCCTAAATGCACTTGAAGTTGGTGCTTTTATAAAAACAGAATACAGTCTGGGGTTAATAAGCCTTCTTTGAACCATTTAACGGTATCTTCACAACACCCTATTGTTGAATATAAAAATATATTCACAGCAGTGAAGGCTGATTTAATTAATTTGTCTAATTAACAAAAGGGAAATTAACGTTATTTCTTGGCTGTTCCATTGTTTAGCATTAGCAGAAGCAAATGTCAGCTGAATTACATATGAGCTATGACTGCTGCTTCTCCAGAACATAAGGTTATCTCAGTGTTGTTTTAGTGGTACATGAAATTTGATGTCTCTGACAATTCCAGGCCAGCAGCCCATGTGATTCTATAATTACTTTTGCCACTTTCCTTTGGTGTAGTCATTCATTATGAAGCCGTGCTTATCTTGTCATACCTCCATGTCATTAGCAATGCTCTAATGCATTAGTGACCAAACGCAGGTTTCACGGGCAGTGATTAGAGCCACCATGCTGCCAGCCAAGTGAGTGATGCTTGAAATATCAGAATTGTTCTGCTAATTTCCATCAAAATAATAACAGCAAGATGTCAGCATAGAGAACTGATCTTGCTCAAGGAACGTGTCTGCAGACGGTATTGATATTGACATTGCAATGTTCGGCTTCTAGTACAGCTGAAAAGAACAAACAGCCCATTGCTTTTTCTCTTCTACATATAACCTCACACCTTTATCTAAAAATAGTCTTACACAGCTGTGGATGCTATCTAATATAGAAGCTAAGATGACAATATAATTTGTTATAGTTTCCTTAGGTCAAGTGGGTTTTTAACTGAAAGTTACATGCCTCAGTGGAAAATCAAACTATTTTCTTCATTCACACACCTGCTAGGTTGGTATTGTTATGTTGTCCGGGCACTGGTTTGAGGGCAGCTGATGGCATAGCATTGTTGAATCTGAACAGGTGTAGGTTTAATGAGTGCTTGTATGTGAGAGATCACTCTGAGCAGTGATCTCTGGGTGGAAAACCACAGGGATCCCCATCTTACCAGCTGTCTAAAGGAACAATGGGATGCAACAAACAAACATTGTTGGCTGTTTCCCCAATCCAGTAATTGTTTATGGATTTGGGAGCTCTGATGTGTCACTGGAGATTATGATGATGATGACACTGATAGTGGAACCTGTTAAGTGTACATGGTGTTATACATCCTTTCAATTAAAAAGAAGACAGGAGGAAATAGTTCCCCTGTTCATTTCAGTGGAGGGAACCTGATTCACAAATGCAAATCATCACCACCATTATCAAATTAAGGACTCCTATATTCATAATAATCTAATGTCATTTGTTGAAAGGAAACTAGGCTGCAACCCTACATATACACTTACCCGAGGTAAGTTCCACTAAACGCACTGGGGCATTTATCTGAGCAGAAGTGTATAGACTGCACAGTTAGCAATGTAAGAGAAACTCTCTTAATATCCAGTGTGTTGATACATCATTGCATGTAGTATTATTATTTAGAAGACATCTGAAGGCAGCCCTGTTTAGGGAAGCTTTTAATGTTTGATAGACTATTGCACCACATGTTCTAACCCAGGGGTAGGCAACCTAAGGCCCGGGGGCTGGATGAGGCCCAATCGCCTTCTCAATCCGGCCCATAGCTGTTAACTTTTCCCTTTTCTTGTGAAGAATCCTATTCAGAATAAGGGAATTTCCCTTAAAAAGGGGAAACGTTGACAGCTATGATCCGGCCCGCAGACAGTCCGGGAATCAGCTTGTTTTTACATGAGTAGAATGTGTCCTTTTATTTAAAATGCATCTCTGGGTTATTTGTGGGGCATAGGAATTCGTTCACCCCCCCCCCCAAATAGTCTGGTCCCACTACATGGTCTGAGGGACGCTGGACCAGCCCATGGCTGAAAAAGGTTGCTGACCCCTGTTCTAACATCTCCCTGTACAAGAGTTGCTCTAACCCCTTGGTCATTTTGGTTGCGCTTTTCTGTATCTCCACCTCCCCAGTATGCACAAGAACTTCACACAGGATTCCAACGTGATTTCGTTTATTTATTTAAAGCATTTCCACCCCAGAGGGGCTTTCAAAGTGGCCTGGATAAGAGCATTAAAAAACTAGTCACCTGCTGGCGTATATATAATCCAAGAGATGACAGAAAAGGAAAAAGCAATGAAGAGGGGAGAGGAAAACAAGAAAAAACGCACATGTAAAATGCTAGACTAGGTGGGCCTTTGGTCTGATCTAATCGGACTCTTACATTTTCTGTTGGAAGCCACCTTAGCTGAAATGAGGCATTCAATCCAGAACTCCACGTTTGTCCATTGCTCTCACTTTCACCTCTGAAACATCACCCAGCTTTGTACAGTTTCTGACACAAGGCCTGAGAAGAGGCTTTCCCCCCACTCCTGTGTTCAGACCAGCATTACGGAAAGTAGAAAAGCCCTCAGCAGTCCTGCTTTCCTAATGTGCAACGTCAGCCTCCCATACAGAAGGAATAATTTAGGAATGGATTAACTTAACAGAAGATACACAAAGTTGCATAATTAAACAAACACAGAGTGCATAATTTATGCACCTAAATAAATGCTGCTGAATTGCATTCTTTTGTCCTTAATGCATTTCCCCTTATTGTTATAATAGAAATTCAGTTGATGTAGTACAATATGTGGATAATATAATTACATTGCGTAAGATACCTTTTATGGGGATGTGTTTTCGTTTGTAAGCAATACCTGAAAAACAGAGCAGAATCCACCTTCCATTATCTATATTTTATCTATACTCACCAATACCTGCATTTCCTTCCAAACATCATATTTCCTGCTCCTCTACAGCTATCTCACCCTCTTCAGTCTCTCTCTGTTTTCTTGCGGAAAAAAGAAGTGTGGGGTGAGATTATCCCACAGCTGTATTCTGTAGCGAGCCTATCACAGGGGTGGGGAACCTGTGGCCCTCCAGATGTTGTACTGCAACTCCCATCATCCCCAGTCAGCATGGCCAGTGGTCAGGAATGATGGGAGCTGTGGTCCAAAGGCATCTAGGGTGCCAATTGCTCCTCATCCCTTGTTCCCCTCTCTCTGTCTCTTTCTACAGGCTGAACTGTTCAGCCTAGCCATTTTTGTCACTTGTGGGTGTTGAGGTGGAACTAGCTTTGGGGCTTATTCAAGTGTGTACGACTTGGTTTTCCTCCCCTTCACTTCCCTGGTCAGGTTGTGAGACTAAGTGTGTTAGAAGAGGCAGCAAAGAGTCCGACATTCTCCCTACTAGTAAACAAAAGCCATCTTGCTATCAGGCTCAGATGAATGCTTACTCTACATCCTCACTTCTATTTGCATTTGTTTAAGGGGAAAAACAAGAGACACGGATGGCGCTGTGGGTTAAACCACAGAGCCTAGGACTTGCCAATCAGAAGGTCGGTGGTTCGAATCCCTGCGATGGAGTGAGCTCCCGTTGCTCGGTCCCTGCTCCTGCCAACCTAGCAGTTCGAAAGCACGTCAAAATGCAAGTAGATAAATAGGTACTGCTCTGGCAGGAAGGTAAACAGTATTTCCATGCGCTGCTCTGGTTTGCCAGAAGCGGCTTAGTCATGCTGGCCACATGACCCGGAAGCTGTACGCCGGCTCCCTTGGCCTATCTTGGCCTATAGAGTGAAATGAGCGTGCAACCCCAGAGTCAGCCACGACTGGACCTAATGGTCAGGGGTCCCTTTACCTTTACCTAAGGGGAAAAACACTTCAGACAACGACATTTGTCCATAAACTACAGAACTGTTATGGATTGTGGCTCAAGTTGTGTGAATGCGGCTTCAAAAACGAGCAGTGGTAGCCCAGTCTTTACTGAAGGCAGTAAGCCAGCCGAGGAGGTCAGGACACACTATGTTTTATATGTTGTGAACTGCCCTGAGATCTTTGGATGAAAGGTGGTATATGAAGTAAATAAACACTATCAAGCTTCAGTGGCTCTGCAATAAGCATCAGCCTGGCAGCATTCATCAATGGGAACAGAACAACCCAGTGGCCGAAATGCTATGGCAAGATCTGGTGGGATGAGCAGCTTAGGATGTCCCTCCCATCAGATGTCAAAGAGATAAACAACTACCTGACATTTAGAAGACAACTGAAGGCAGCCCTGTTCAGGGAAGTTTTTAATGTGTGATATTTTAATGTATTTTTCATCTTTGTTGGAAGCCACCCAGAGTGGCTGGGGAAACCCAGCCAGATGGGTGGGGTACAAATAATAAATTATTATTACGGGATGCAGCCGCTCTCTGGTGGAGCCAGGCGGTTCTCGTCTCAGCCAGTGTTAAGTTTCCAACCCCGGCTCATATGAAGATATGCCAGCGTTACTTGTTCACCCTGGCTCAGCCAGGCTCAGTTGTGTTAAGTTGTGGGTGAACATATCAGACGACACAGCAATTTTTCAAACAGCTCTTCTTTATTCAGAGGCCACAACAGAACTGAACTGAAGGGCTCAGTCAGCGTGCTTATATAGAGCTCCAGTACCTTGTTACTGTAACAACTTTCTAAAACTATCCAATCACTGAACATCACTTTCGATCCTTCATTTGCATACAAACTATCCAATCACTGAACATCACTTTTGATCCTTCATTTGCATAACTATCTACAGTATCCCCCTGCTGGCCCAGGGTGAGAACTTCAGTACATAACAAGTTGGCTGGGCCAAGGCCTGCAAACATCCTCCCAAAGGGCTGTTCTGGGGGCATGGCGGAGGCGGGACCAGTATGGTGTATTCAGGCTGGATCCTAAATCTGTTCAGCTCTGTCTCATGATCTGGCAAAGAGGATTGTGTAAGTCAAACCCTATTTTAAAGGCTTGTTCTCTCTTTGGCAGGCTTGGGCAGACACAGCCAGCAGTAGCCTTGCTCCTGAATAGGGTTTGACTCTGGCATATTTGTACTGTTGTTGTTGTTGTTGTTGTTGTTGTTGTTGTTGTTGTTGTTACGCTGGCTTAGCTTATGCTAGCATGCTTTGTGACAGCTTTTTGTGCGTAGAGTTACTCACTATGTAGTGATGAGGAGCACTGAGAGGTTTTTTTTAAAAAAATGGCAGCCCCCCACAGTCTAGGAAACAAGGTACAGTAAACTATAACTCTTCCACTTCCCACAATCCAACACTTCACATGACCCACTCCTTAGCTGAGCCATCCTTCACTTGTGAAACTTCCTTTTTGGCTCCGTGTGGCAATTGGTACATTTCCAGGTACTAGCAAGAATGTAAATATGGTATGAATCAACTTTTTCCACATTTTCTTTTGCAGCCCTTTTATGAAGAACAGATTTTCCACAGAGGAAATTAAAAAGTACATAAAACTGAGAAACTGTGGTGTTGTTGAGAACTGCATCAACTTTCAGTGTCAATAACTGGCGGTCTGCACTGTAGTCAAATGGTCTTGCTCTTCAGCACAAGCTTCTCTCTTTTCTTCTTCATTTAGCTTCAGTTTTATTTGAGAAGCAATTATCGTGGATCCCTGAAATAACTTTTCCCCAAAGAGATGTGTATCATTATGATGAAAATCTTTTATGTCGGTTCTTTAAATTGCGCTTCCTCGTAAAAACGGCTAAACATTGATTTAATAAATACACTTGATTTGTGTATATTGTTTAAATTAAAAAAAGGCACAGCAAAACTTTGGTTTCCTGTATGGACACTGTAAAATTGTGGAAGGGGTTTTTTGTTTCTGTTAAATCTGCAGTCAGAAGGATCTTTTCATTTTAACATGACTCCCCCCCACCCGCCTCCCCAACAACAACAACCAAAAGCAATACTTGCAATAGCATTTGGTTCATATTTCTTTCTTGGATGGCATTCTTTTGAGTGATTTCTAAAATAATCTTCTCTCTCAGTGCATCTGTAAACATCTGAAAAGATGATATTTGATTAAGGGCAATTGCTATGGACAGCTTGTGGGAGGGGGGGACCCACCCCACCCCCAAACTTCAGGCAAAATGGTTGTTGGATTGCTATCCAAATGTAAACCACATGGAGGCCAGATGTTGTAAATATGCATTCAGACAAACATCCATTGATAGTTTGGAATAGTAGATGCAGTTCCTCCAGTTAACGGCACTTTTCTACATGACATGCCCTTCTGATGTGCCTTTGTGTTTGCAATGCTGAAGCTAAGTATTTGTACATGTTACAGTTCCTTTCTTTTCTGCCCGGACACACCAGCAGCAGAACCTTTTTATCGCCAGCGTCTCAAGTGAATTTCTTAACAGCAGATGAGTAGGAATCCATCGACGTAGCATGTGTTGTGTTCTCTTTATTTCTCCCCCAGGACAGGCGGTTTCAGGTCAGCCCCCATTTCTGAGCCTGAAGCCATCCAGGGTGGGGATATATTATTCGCCTTGTTCTGAAGGGCAGCTTTCTCCTGCTGACGGTGGTGATCACATAAATACCTCCAGGCCAGTGTATCTGAGTCATCGGTGAGTGACCTCACTGACAACCTGAAACCACAAAATGCAGCTTATGAAGCTCTTGCTAAAGCAGCCTCGCCAGATGGAAGCACAACAGTGTCAATAAACAAAAATGAGCACGGTCGTTCAGGCCCAAGCTTAAAATTTCCACAAGAGCATGAAACTAATTCCAAAGAATAATGGTGGCATAAACCTCCTTGAGGAATGTTCACAATGCTATTACCTGAAGCACTTTTCAATAAAACCCCGGGTACTTAATAGAGTTTGCTCTTCAGCGCTCTTTCATCTTTTAATCTGTAATAATAATGGCAAGGAACAATGAAGGATTTAAGAAGCAAATATGTTTTTGCACTATTTCATTGGCAGGCGAAGGCCACAGGGACTTTACGAGCTCTTTTCTTGCATGTTCTAAAATGTTAGAACTCCACAGGAACAAGGATCCCCACCCTAGATTCTTCTGAAACCTGCGCTAATTTAATTCCTGAAATGCCAAGCAGTTGGCTATCACCTGATTAATCTCACATTCAAAACAATGGTCAGAGAGCTATGTGCATGTATATTTACGGAATTTACTTTCGGTCCAGGGAACTGGTTGAAACATCGTTAAGAGACCATTATGTTTCACTGGAGACTGGAGACAGATTGGGCAAAAATTTATCTACCACTTGTTTGTACTGAGACCTCTAAGCTGTTTACAAGATTTACTGAAATGGTCAATAAAAATAGCTAAAAATAGTTTAAAAGGCTCTTACCTTCATTAGTACAAACGCCAGTTCAGCTGGAGGTGGGAGGCCTTTTAAGAATCATAAAGGAGAAGGTCATTTTTAGGGTAGCTGTTTAGTGAAGACTTTCCCAACCTGGTTCCCTACAGATGGTACAGCTCCAATCAGTCCCCATCAGCAGAGCTGGAATGGGCTGGAGTTGATTGGAGTTGTAATCCAAAATATTTGGAGGATCCACAAGCAGGATCTGGGTGCCACAAAGCTCTCCGCACTTGAGTCTCCCCAGAAACCGGGATTCAGAGGCACATTACCCAATATTAAGGAAGCAGTGGGCTTCAAAACACACTGCCACGCTGCTGTCAGGCAAGGTATGTCCAGCGTGAGGAATTCACTATTTATTGTCAAATGCACACTTACAAGTTAGGAAAATGCATGTCTGTGAGTCCCACGTCTCTCATGTGCTCCTATGAGAGAGGGCCAGTGTGGTGTAGTGGTTAAGAGTGGTAGACCCGTAATCTGGTGAACCGGGTTTGCATCTCCGCTCCTCCACATGCAGCTGCTGGGTGACCTTGGGCCAGTCACGCTTCTCTGAAGTCTCTCAGCCCCACTCACCTCACAGAGTGTTTATTGTGGGGGAGGAAAGGAAAGGAGAATGTTAACCGCTTTGAGACTCCTTCGGGTAGTGATAAAGCGGGATATCAAATCCAAACTCTTCTTCTTCTTCTTCAGCATGACGGGAGACCAGAGTGATGAATCCCGGGCGATGCTGCGTTGGGGGGGAGGCACTGGCCTCAGTGTTCTCACCCAACAAGCCCTAGTTCACACACACACACACATACACACAGACCTTTACTGCCTGTTTTCCTGCTCCTAATCCCCACTTGAATTTGCATCTCCCCTCCGATGAAGACCCTCTGTGTGTGATTGTGTGAGTTAACTCTGCCTCCTGAACCCCATTGGTGGAGGGGCAATGCTCTTGTGTCAGCATGGAAAGGGTTAAGCCCCTCCTTTTGTATTGCCCAACCTGTTACCTTCTTAACAACAGAAAAAGTCAATTGGAGTGTCCAAAAGCAACAATAGTTTTGGAAGCTTTCTTTCCCCGCCCCCCAATAATTTTAATTATTTTTTCCCAAATATCTTAAGCACAATACAACTTAACAATATTATTCTCCTTTAAATCTATATCTTATCCGAACGGACTTCCGGGTTAGCGCCTCTGGCAATGGTGGATTTCCTCTGATCGGGAGGAATCCGCTTCGTGAGAATTAGGGTCTGGACCGCCGCGGCGAGGCGGAGACCCACCAAAAACCACAGGTGGGAGAAGCCTGTGGACGTGGGATTCGGCTGGCACCTTTCGCGCCTCCCCTACTCGCGGGGAAACCTGGTTTCAGGGATTCGGAGTGACGTGGGGTGAATGGCGCGGTGCTTCGAATCGACTGCTCTTTTCAAAAGTGAAGCCGCATTGCTGTTGCCGGAGAGCGCTGACTTTTTCCTGTGGACAATTGGATTTTAAACAACTGCCCGTGAGTAGAACGGAAAATTGGGCTATGAAATTTCTTAATTTGGCACCGAAGCGGGAAGGTCTAAACAGGAAGTCCGCCTTCCACTTTTGTAAATAGATTGAAGCAAAGACATCACAAGCTAGAGTCTGGAAAGTCATTTGTAAAGGACTAAATTTCCATCAGTTAAAATTACTAAACCCCCCTTGGAAGCAGGAGAAGAGGGGGGAATCTTTTTAGACTGTTTAAACCTGCAGAAGAGAAAGTAAAGAAAGATAAATTTCCACCGTCTTGAACCTGGGAGCGGGGTGTCAGGACAGACGCTTTGGGGAAGTCCATTGACTGTGGACAAAACGTTTTTGACAGATAGTTAAAAAAGAGAAACATATTGATTCCAATGTTCCCTTTTGCATTTAAAAGGAACAAAATATCCCAAAAAGGAAAGGAACTTTGTTGCTAGATCTGTTTTTAAAAAGACGGATACAAATAGAAATTGTTTCCCCTAGAGGGAGCTTGTGAAACTGCTATTAGAGTTGATCTGGGGAGCTTTGCAGCTGTAGAGATTAAAGATCATGGGACCAGACTTTGACCTGGAACAAGAATGTGTCCAGAAGAAGCTTTAGTGCTTGCTCTTTGCAAGACAAGTGCTTTACTGGAACAGCTACATGAGAAGATGGATTTGATGACTGTTGCAGTCGGAAATTTTGGACAAACAGTGAATACCTATATAGAACCCACTTAGGAATTAATCGAGGAATGTGCTTTGACAGATCAAGTGGTGAAGAAGATAAAGGAGGAGGTTGTTGCTGAACCTCAAGTAGCAGAAATGGAGAGAGCTGCGGCCCTGCAGGAACATAAGTTGTTGGATTTAACGAATGAACCTGGAGAAAGTCAGATTTGGAGAGATGGAGTTCTGTTTGGCTTGGAGATGGGAAGCTGGATAGATCCCCCTATGCAGGGATGTTTTGACCTTTCGAATTTGGCTTTGGGCCAGGGGGAGTTTGGAGTTGTGGGGGCCCTTAACTTTGGAGGGACTTTGAAACATGTCTTTAAATATCATATGGATTTCAGTGTCGACTATGGAGTATGGGCTGACTTCTCGAGAAGAGACAAAGATATTGTCAAGTTGGAGTCTCCCCGAGAGAAAGGAAGGAAATTAAGAATAAGATCAGCAGAAGACAAAGTAAAGTACAGGTATAAACATGAAGAAGACCTGCAGAAGGGACATGGAAAAGACTTAAGAGCCTCGGATAGAAGGTCACCAGGTTGATGGACTAGATGGATGGGATAGAAAGGACTGACAAAACCCGAGACCAGGAAGAAGAGACGATGGATGAAGATTGGAAGAAAGTTTTAAAAATTCATTTAGAAAATCATTGTAAAATTAATGAGTATTACAAAAATGTTGGAATGAAATTATTTGGCTTTAGTAGAAATGTTAAAAAGAATTATGTAATGAATACGTTATGCTTAAAAGAATTAGGTATAAATAAGACTTAAGTTTTAAGTTTTAGGGTTTTTTAGGGTAAGATAAGGTTAAAATAGATTAAGGTAATTTAATGACAGAATATTGTGAAAGATGGAAAGGATTTTCTGAGATAATTAATAACTAGAGTACAAAAAAGGGAGGTGCGAGGAGGTCGATGAAACAAGTTAATGAAAGATAAGGATTTGGGAATATTGGATTTGTTTTATAATTTTTTGTTTATTTATGTTTTTTGATTTTGATGTATTGTGTGTTTTGTTTTTTTCTTTGACTTTGGTTTTTATTGACTTGTATTGTTTAATTGCTATTTTTGTCTACCTTTTTCTTTCTTTTTCTTTTTCTCCTGTTCCTTCCTTTCTTTCTTTGTAATTTTAAATTCTCAATAAATATCATTTAAAATAAATAAATAAATCTATATCTTATCTGAATTAACTTCCCTCCACCCCTCTTCTGGCTTCTCCACATTGCTCTTAAGCGTGTTTACTGTATATAAATTCTATAAATGTCTATAATTCCTTAATAAATTTTTGTATTATACTTTAAACATACAGTCCTTATTATATTACAGCATTACATCTTATGGTCTAACCAAATGTTTACAATAAACATTATGAGTTTTATTTCAGTCCTGTGAGTGTCTTTATTTATGTACAGTTTTCTCTAAGTACAGTGGTACCTCAGGTTAAGAACTTAATTCGTTCCGGAGGTCTGTTCTTAACCTGAAACTGTTCTTAACCTAATGGGCTAATGGGGCCTCCTGCTGCTGCCGCGCGATTTCTGTTCTCATCCTGAAGCAAAGTTCTTAACCCGAGGTACTATTTCTCGGTTAGCGGAGTCTGTAACCTGAAGCATCTGTAACCTGAAGCGTATGTAACCCGAGGTACCACTGTATACCATAAATTTGGACCATTCTTTTTTGGAATTTCTCATCGTCCTGCTGTCGGATTCTTCCAGTTAGCCTTGCTATTTCCGCATACTCCAATACTTTCTGTTGCCATTCTTCAGTTGTCAGAATATCCTGTTGTTTCCATCTCTGTGCGAGGAGTAATCTTCCTGCTGTTGTGGCATACAGGAAGAATAGTTTTGGAAGCTTTCTCACTATTTTTTAAAATGTTTTATTGTTTTTTAAAAAGTACTCACTACACAGAGTTCCTTTTAACACCGTTACACATTTTAATGTATATTTTGAACCTAAGTAAGCTTTTTTTTATGTACACCACAGTCTTAGTAGCATGACACTCTGCTATAAACTCCTTGCAAATGAGATGAGTTACATGACAGTTAACATGTAAGCCTCATTATTGCATCATGCAATGCAAATTGCTAAACATGTTTAAAAAAAATATTCTGCTGAGCCATATTTTAATGTCACTGTCTCATTAAATATTTGTTTCTTTGGCTCAATGAACAGCAGAATCATAAAGTGCAGCGATAGCCAAGCTCTTAAGTGTTTCTGATGCCTAATGTACACCCTGATGTTGAAAAATAAAACCACAGACATTTAGAACTAATTATATGCAAGCTACGATAACAGATTTATGTTACAAGCATTGAACTATGATCCTGAGCTGTAATAACACGCTTAAGGGAGAAGGGAGGGGGGGAATCTTAACAAGACAGATAGCTCAAGACTGTAAGAGAGAAAACAAGCTTTTGTTTTGAAATGGTCGTGGCTGTTTAGTTATTTATAAATAGCCTGAACTAGAAGAAAGGGCCGAGAATTAAAGATTGATTGGAGCCTCCTATGAAAACCTCTGCCTTCATTTAAATCTTCTCGCTGAGCTAAATCTTCAAAGGGAAAGCAAGATAGCGCTTTAAAAACAAGCAAATATATGTTGCCAGCATTGCTACATTGCTTTTCTCCCCCCCCCCTTCTTTATTACTGCTTATAATGATGCAATTGGTTTAAAAGCGAGTTTGTGCCTTCATGGCAGCATTCACCGGCCCCATTCACCTCCATAAAGTTTGGACTACAACTCCCATCAGCCCCAGCAAGGTGCTGGTGGAAGCTGATTTATGGATACTTCCATATACCCTGGCTGTGAGGCTGACTGTGCTGGAGGCAGGGTAGGGGGTCTACTATGAAGCGAATGAAGCATAAACTTCAGGGCCCCTCATCCGAGAGGGGGGCTCAGAAGTGATTTAAGCTAACCTAGAATGGCATAAGAATTTTGAGTCTAGAACACCCCATCTGATTAATTTTTTGTTGCGCATAGCTCAACAATCCCAAAGCTTGAGAGTCGGTAACACAGATGTTATAAAGGTGGACTATGAGATAGTCCAATGCAGCAATTTTAATCAAAATATGAGATGTAGTAGTTATTTAAAATAGATAGATAGATAGATAGATAGATAGATAGATAGATAGATAGATAGATAGATGATAGATAGACAAGAGATCTGTTGTGGAACAACCCCACTGAAGAAAATAACAGTGGTTACTCAGACCTTGTTGCTGGCTGAGAAAGGGCCCCCATATAACAGTTCAAGCTTCAGGGCCCCCAAAATATAGCTCCACCACTGTTTGGAGGTCTAAGAAGCAATATAGCATGCAGTGTTTAGTGTGTGTCTAAATCCAGCATTCTTTACCGTGTCGGAAAACATTTGTCCTACCCCAAAGGAACTTGGGCTGCCCTAGACACTGGCCAGCTAAGGCTCCTTTGGCACATTCAGCCAAAGGTTGCAGGATTATGGACAGACAAATCTCTCTCTTTCCATTTTGTGTCTTTTTAAAACCCATAATTACATTCTTTTGAGTTGACATTAACCTGCAGTTAAAAATAACAACAACATTTGCATTTAAATATAAACATGTAGTTTATTATGCATTTAAATCCATGTTTTCTCTGAAAATGTATGTTCCCCCTTAAATATATATATATCTATATAGACATAGATATACTGAGAGATTAATAGTATTACATTTATATCCCAACTTTCCTCCAAGGAGCTCAAAGTGGTGCCCCTTTCATTTTATCTTTGCAACCAACCTGTTAAATAGGTTAGTCTGGGAGACTGTGACTGGCCCAAAGTGACCCAGTGAGCTTCATGGTCAAGTGGGACTTGAACCCTGAGCTCCCAGGGTCTTAGTCCAATTCAGTAACTGTTATGTACTGAAGTTCTCACCCTGGGCCAGCCGGGGGATACTGTAGATAGTTTTCACTCAGGTCCACATATGCAAATAAGGGATTGAAAGTGACGTTCAGTGATTGGATAGTTACAGAAAGTGGTTACTGTTGCGTTCTAGTGGAGCTTTATGTAAGCAGGCTGGCTGAACCCTTCAGTTCAGTTCTGTTCTGGCCTGTGAATAAACAAGAGCTGTTTGAAGAATCGCTGTGTCGTCTGATATGTTCACCCACAACATAACACTAACCACTACACCACATGAGCTCAGATGTGTTAGTGGACATGGCTACTGATTATAAGTGCATTGAGTGAGTGTTCTATGAAATAGAGTTTGATGTTTTCTGTATTGTATTCTTTATAGGTTTTGATGTTTTCTATGATGCATTCAATTTTTATTGTTTCACGTATTATTTTTTGCTTTTTCTTCGTAAACCACTTTGTGATCTTTTCTGATGAAAAGTGGTATATAAATACTTAAAATAAATACACAAAATAAGTAGCAGCAGCAATAGCAATAGCAATAGCACCAAAGAGAATTTCACAATTTGTAAGGCCCTCCTACATCCACACTATGAAGCTACAGGAAAGGGGGTGGGAGGAAGGGTTCTGCACTGAGTATTCAGAAAGCCTTTTGCTCTCAGTTAAGTAAATTAAACTAACTGATTAATCATTCTTTGGGAACAATCCAGTTAATGAATGCTAAGCTTAATAATTATTTCTGAACACAGTTATAACAGGCAGGATAATAAACAAAATGTGATTCTGTCTCCTTATTAATCTAACATGTAATTTACTAAGCACTTCCGCTGAAGCGTCCTTGAAATGAGGAATTGGTTTTCGTATTGGTGGAAATCCCCTAAATTATTATTGTGTTTTCAGGAAGATGGACTTTGCAGATGGAGGGAAGTAGCTGGAATGATGAAGCTCACAGCATGGGAGTGTGACAGGGCCATAAGGGAGGATAAAGTTGAAAGTGGGGGCCGAAGGAGATGGTACATGAAAAGCAGAATTGCATTTAACATATATGGGTTTTGAGGGTTAAATAGGAGCTGTAGGGGTGGAGGACTGATCTGGGTCCTGTTCATGGGGTGCAAAGAGAGGGGCTTTAACTCTTTCCCCTCCCACCGGTTTCATCCTGAAAATTGCATTGAAGTTGTTGTTCCATTCAGGAGGAGACACTGGTATTGAGGCTGGTGCAGAATGGGTTTAGACAGCTGCTGAGTAGGATATTTTTTTTTGGGGGGGGGAATCACCCTGAATTTGGAGTTCCTTTTTCCCCACTTACTTTGCTCTGAATTTGATGGTGGGATAGAGCTAAATCTGTCTGGTTGGTTTATTTGGTATTAAGTGCAGGCAGGTTTAGACAAGGGCCAGCACCCTGAGGTATGCTGGGTTGAAGACACTGCACACACACACACACACACCCTGTTGTCAATTGAATATAATAATAATAATAATAATAATAATAATAATATTGTTGTTGTTGTTGTTTAGTCGTGTCCGACTCTTCGTGACCCCATGGACCAGAGCACGCCAGGCACTCCTGTCTTCCACTGCCTCCCGCAGTTTGGTCAAACTCATGTTCGTAGCTTCGAGGACACTGTCCAACCATCTCATCCTCTGTCGTCCCCTTCTCCTTGTGCCCAGCCACTCTGGGCAGCTTCCAACTGAATATTAAAAACAATACAGCATCAGACATTAAAAACTTCCCTAAACAGGGTCACCTTCAGTTGTCTTTTAAAAGTAAAATAGTTGTTTATTGCCTTGACATCTGCTGGGAGGGCATTCCACAGGGCAGGCGCCACTACTGAGAAGGCCCTCTGCCTGGTTCCCTGTAACCTCACTTCTTGCAGCGGGAGAACCGCCAGAAGGCCCTTGGCGCTGGACCTCAGTGTCTGGGCTGGATGATGGGGGTGGAGACGCTCCTTCAGGTATACAGGACCAAGGCCGTTTAGGGCTTTAAAGGTCAGCACCAACACTTTGAATTCTGCTTGGAAATGCACTAGGAGCCAATGAAGATCTTTCAGGACTGGTGTTATATGGCCTCGGTGGCCGCTCCCAGTCACCAGTTTAGCTACTTGGTGTGGTGCTCTTGGGAACTGGCGCATGCCACTTGCTGAACAGCAGGGGTAGCTGGCACCCGCCAGGTCATACACCTATAACTTCCCTTTGTGGAAAGATGGTTTCACCATCCATCATCGTAGCTTCTGTAAGGAAGTTTCTCTGGGGCAGTTTTCCCCTCTACAAGAGGCACGGGATTGTCTGCCTGCTAGCCTAGGTTATGTCTGCTCACACTTTGCTTTGACAGAGATTTCCCTTGTTATACGTCAACAGACACAACCTTTAACCGTATCCATGTGTCGAATCTTCATTCCCAGTGTAGGACAAAGACATCCAACCCAGAGTCAGGGTCCCTCTTATGTAAAACCACATGAGCTAAGAGGTAAGTTAGTTTTCCACCCGCCAATACATTTTAGGCACCAACTTTTGCATGGGCTTCCTTTGGGCTCTTGTAGTGCAATACTGTAATTAGAAGAGGAAAAGGAGCCCCTTTGCCCAAAAGGCTTATAATTCACGTTAGACTCGCTGATAACATTCACATAAATATTTCAGAGTACTTGTAATTCAGGGTCTTAAGCCTCTTTTACTTCTGTAAGGACAAACATGGGGCCATGAGTGGCTCTGGTGACATTACAATCCAACCCCTTTGTTGAAGAATATTAGCCGGAGCCCTGCTTAATTCATCCCGCTGTTTTCTTATCATCTCTGAATATATATTTAAAATAATTTTAAATTATTGATTAAAGGACAAAAAAGTCATACAGGGCCAGTAGCATAAGCAGGATTAAAGTGTCTTTAGCCACACTTGGGAATAAAATGTGGCAACCTTCTTTCTTTACTTCAAAAGGGGTGGGGGTGGACAGGGGATGGTTGATAAACTTCAAATATTTCAAACCTAATCCCATCGTTCTTTTTTTTCATTTTTCTGAACAGACAGTGGGGAAACCACGTAACAGTCGCATGCCTTATTTATGACCAGTTCCCCCCCAAAGTTGTACAATTAAAAGCCTTGTCAAAGTTTATAATTAGAACACAAAACCGTGGGATAAAGATACAAGGAGCTGCTTGAGCTCTTTCTTTGTAAATCTGAATTCTGACTTAAGCATTTTCTCATGTTCAAGAGTTGTGGTGGTTTAAATTCATTTACCCTCCTCCCCGGCTTTTTGCCTCCACAGCTTCTGCTGGGCACCAGCTAGAACCCAGACCATAATTATAATGCAAAACAGCATCTCTCAGTCTCATTAATGCATTGCAGACCTTAAGTTCCTTGAAGTTCTGAGGATTTTAAAATATTGATATTCATTAATAGAATGGCTTCCTGCGACATAAAGGCATATTATGGACTTGAACATGCTGGAAACAACTAAAAAAAAAAAAAAAAAGCCATGTCAGAAGTGTTTACTGTTGTGAAAAATTGTACCATGTTAATATATGCCTGTTTCTTAAATTCTGTTAGCAGTTGTAAGGCAGTCAGATACCACCCATGGGATTGTGTGCCCTCATGAAACACAATTACAATGAGAATATCTCATTATCTCATTGGCTTTAGCTTACTGTTCTGTTACCATGGTTTCAAATACACAGAGGAGTCTGAAACTAAGAGTGCTGCTAACAAAGAACATATCCTTGTACAATGACATCAGATCATGTTAGACAGAATAGACTTAATTAAATACCCCCTGATGTAGGCCAAAAATATAGAAGTTGTGTATACTTTTCTTTAAAAGAGATGTGAATGCTATTAAATGCAGCTGGGAAACAAAAATATATAACCAACAACCTCCCCCCGCAAAAAATGTCCTGTAGTTGTTTAAAAATAAATTGTATAACAACCACTAAGCCACACTGATTAAGCGAATGCAGGGGGGTGGGGGAGGGGAGGAGGCAATGGGATCAAATAAAATTAATGATATGCCTTCCCCCTGATTAATGTCACACATTATGTATGAAATTTGGGACATATTTCTCCTGGTATTTAGCCACTGGGATTCAAAATGGGAGGTCAACCCCATGACAGATTCGCTGTGGTCCTGCCTCACACATCAAGACATGACTGGATATTGAAGATGTCCCCTATGAAAGAAGATGGTGTCCTTTTGTCTTTAAATATATCCCTTAAGAAGAAGGAGTGTTTCTTCTCAGTGTTCAAACTATGGTTTAATATCTTATTGAAAACCAATTGAAATGAAAACACTTCATGTAACAATGTGCTGGAATTTGGACCAGAACATGGGTAAAGAAAGAAAAACTGTGATAGTGGCTGTATTTCATGCCTTTTTTGTTTTCAAGTGCACCCAGTTAACATGTAGGGTTAAGCATAGTGGCTGGGCAACCCAGTCAGATGGGCGGCATATAAATAACAAGAAGAAGAAGAAGAAGAAGAAGAAGAAGAAGAAGAAGAAGAAGAAGAAGAAGAAGAAGAAGAAGTCATCTAGTAGAAGAACATAGGAAGATGCCTAAATCCAAGCCGGACCATTGGTCCATCAAAATCAGTATAGTCTACACTGACTGGGGCTCTCCAATCATTTAATTTATACCCAGGAAATCTGTTTTAACTCACTTGCAGAAATGCTAATTTAAGGGGAGGGGGTTTCTGGAGTCAAGGGAATGCGTCCAATCTTCATTGCACAGGTGGTTGCTAAGGCTTTGAATGACAATTTTAGGTTATATTTTAGTGATTAAGATTCAACTTACATATTTTTAACTGCTGCTGTATCTGTATTGTCCCTGTTATACCCAACTGCAAATTCAAATGTATCACTATCGTGTCTTATGACTTCCGTGATATTGTATGTGAGCTGGAACTGGTCTGTGACTGAAATTAATGAATTCACAGGTGGTTGGTGCCCATGGGACCTGGGAGGGAGGCCAACCTGGGAGGTGGGGCCAAAGCCCAGGACTGGTGGAGCCAAGCCAGAGCCAAGGACAAACAAGGCAACATTGTCCCCCCGTCCCCCTGTCTACTCTCCGCTGAGTTCTACAACAGCAAGATGGAGGGGAAATAAGCTGACAGGCAGTAACTGTTAAGATTCCCGCTCTGTGATTGCAGTCATAGGATTGTTGTTTATCACATGATGGTGTATGTTTTCATTCCACAGAGTGGAAAGTGACGGAGACAGGATGTTTTGTGTTACTGTGTTCCGTGAAGTGGGATTATTGTCCTTTGTTCTCACTTTTTGCTCCCTGATGCTAGAGAGAGGGGGAGCCATATTGCAGTGCTCCATGTGTGTTTATATGTAAATAAAGTAGATTAGCCAAAATGCTGAGTTGCTGAGGTCTGTTACGCAAACTGTGAACACTCTGCGGATCCCTAAGTGTGCCGGTGTCTGTTGGCATCGGTCGCTGTGATGTTCGGGCTGAAGAAAGCTTTTGAAGCTCCCAAACGAATGGCCAGGAGGGAGAGAACATGCCAGTCGGGCATGTGTCTCTGCCAGGGTCCTACTCAAGTGTAGGACGAGCTCCTGACAGTAACCCCCCCCCACAAAGAGTGGTTACAAGCAAGAAGGCAGGCAGGTGAGGGCTAGCCGAGGGTGGTGGGGCAGTGCCCCACTTGCCCTAATGGCGGAGCCTCTACTGCTCCAGGGTGGCATAGACTGGACAAGTAGGATTGTCAAGATATCCACAATAGCAAGAGGACAGAGTTCTCCAGCATTCAGAATCTCTGGCATATCATAGCACACTAAAGAATGCATAATTCAGCCAAAGTTCTCGTGTGTTTTTGTTTCATTAAAAATTCCACAAATCATTTATTTACCCTGGAGGATATCAGGTGACATAATGTGACAATAATGACATCCCTTGTGGTGTTAATTGATTTTGTCCTGGTAGAGAGGGTAATTTGGCGTCCACCGCGGTTTCCAGATCATGGACTTACTGATTGTCTGCCTAGGTAGTATTACTGTTAATGAAGAGAAAACAGACTTTCCTCTTTAAAAGACAGTATGCTAATTATGACAGACAATAGCGAGCTAGAGGTCATTTATTATTTTTAAAGAGAGAGTTAATTATAAACGACTGGCACAGAAGTGCAAAATGACTGTAAATTAGTAAGTGCGATTCCAAGCTCATAAAAACCCAGTGTCACTTTTTATTAAAAAGAGAGCATTCATGAAATATTCTATCCACCTTAACATTTAAAAGTGTGAATAATTAACAACCTGAAGTTAACAATTGCTGGCTTGTAAAAGCTCTGATTAAAAGCAATGTTTATCATCCACCAAATGAACACAGCTCATTAGGTCAACATTTCCTAATTAATAGTCTTCTATTAGGGGGATAACATATTTTTAGTATCATGGGTTTTAAACATGTCGTTGTTGGTTGTTTATTAAACTTAATCTGCACAATAATTAAAAAATTGTCCCTAAGCTCAAATGGGTTTCCTAGCCTTGGAAAGCAATGAGAAAGTGAATGTGCTTCATTCTAGTTAATTTAGACTCATTAAAAAAGACATAAAAGTTGAGGGTTTTTGTTTTTTTAACACTCCTCCCCCCTACAGCACTGAAGTGTCAGTGAGGCAAGGCTTCGAATTGGTGACATAACAGTATTGATAAATAGGGTTTGGGATGAATGCAAACCTCTACCTCTCATGTGCAGAGGGAAAACTTCAAAAATAAAACTTCCAATATCATACTTTTATATTATAATAATAATAATAATAATAATAATAATAGTAATAATAATCAATCAATCAATCAATAAATTTGTACCCTGCCCTCCCCGGTCAGAGCCAGGCTCAGGGTGGCTAACATCATAAACTAATACAGTATACAAAGAACATAAAAACATAAAAACAGGCAATCAATTAATTAAAACACATCTTAAAATTAGTTCAGAGCTAATTAAAATCTGGACAGATGGCAGTCCATGGGTAAAATTGAGAGTGGTTAATATTCTCCAGGGCCAACTGTTACCACTGGTCTTATAAAGGACCTGTGAGCGGTCTCTTATACAGAAAGAAAAGAATCAGGCTGAACCCTGACCGAAGGCCTGACGGAATAGTTCCGTCTTGCAGGCCCTGTGGAAAGATGTCAAATCGTGCAGGGCCCTGGTCTCTTGTGAGAGAGTGTTCCACCAGGCCAGGGCCACGGCCAAAAAGGCCCTGGCTCTGGTCGAGGCCAGTCTAATCTCCCTGGGGCCTGGAATCTTCAGGGTGTTATTATTTGCAGACCTTAAGGTCCTCTGTGGGGCATACCAGGAGAGGCGGTCCCATAGGTACGAGGGTCCTAGGCCATATATATGAATCTATCATGCAGCCACACTTGGAATACTGTGTACCGTTTTGGTCATTACACCTCAGAAAGCATATAGAGCTGGAAAAGGTTCAGAAGAAGGCATTCAAAATTAACAAGGGGTTGGAGCAACTCTCCTGTGAGGAAAAGTTACTGTTGGTGAAGAACATGATAAGTTGCTATTGGCAGTGGCATAGCATGGGTTGTAGGCGCCTAGGGCCGTGTGGAAGGAGGATAGGAAGGAGGGAAATGGATGGAGTACGCATGCACGTTCAACTGCCTAATGGTGTCTATGTCACCCAGGAGATCGCAGCTGAGAGATAAAAAAGTATCATTCTGTTGTCTGGAGAAGTTACTTCTTGGTTCTCATGGAGAAGATGTTTTCAACAGAGCACAGCAAAGGAAGCTGGCAGCTGTATTGAGGCAGCACCAGGTGTTGAAATTTTGCATCCCTAACCATTTTGCACTTGGGGTGACTGCCCCTGTGTCCACCCCCCACACTATGCCACTGGCTATGGTTGCCTTCTGGAGAGAAGTTGCAATTTTGACAAATATTGATGATTAGGCAACCTGAAAATCAGTTAGATGTGAAACATTGTTGTTAGTTGTTTAGTCATGTCCGACTCTTTGTAACCCCATGGACCAGAGCACGCCAGGAACTCCTGTCTTTCACTGCCTCCCACAGTTTGGTCAAACTCATGTTAGTAGCTACATGTTGGACGCCTTCCAACCTGAGGGGCTCATCTTCCAGCGTCATAACTTCTATATGCCAGTTGTTTTTGTCCATGGAGTTTTCTTGGCAGGGATACTGGAGTGGCTTGCCGGTTCCTGCTCCAGCTGGATCAAAACTCTCCACTATGACCTGTCCATCTTGGGTGGCCCTGCACGGCATAGCTCATAGCTTCTCTGAGTTATTCAAGCCCCTTCGCCACGACAAGGCAGTGATCCACGAAGGAGTGAAACATAGGGGACATATCAAATGCTTTTTTAGGTAAAGGCAAAGGTATCCCTGACCATTAGGTCCAGTCGCGGATGACTCTGGGGTTGCGTGCTCATCTCGCTCTATAGGCCAAGGGAGCTGGAGTTTGTCCACAGACAGTTTCCGAGTCATGTGGCCAGCATGACTAAGCTGCTTCTGGCGAACCAGAGAAGCACACGGAAACGCTGTTTACCTTCCCACCGGAGCAGTACCTATTTATCTACTTGCACTTTGACGTGCTTTCGAACTGCTGGGTGGGCAGGAGCTGGGACCGGGCAACGGGAGCTCACCCCGTTGCGGGGATTCAAACCACCGACCTTCTGATCGGCAAGCCCAAGAGGCTCAGTGGTTTAGACCACAGCGCCACCCGTGTCCCAAATGCTTATTTAATCATGGACAAATGGTTTGTTCTCACAGCCATCTCCACTGACAACTTGGCTGCTGTGTTGTGCACCAGCTGCGGCTTCCAAGTGGTTTCCAAGAGCAGCATTACATGCTACAGCGTGTTGTGATACCCTAATCTGGAGCACACCATAGTACGGTGGCCAAGTCATCTGTGCCCAAATTGGGTTGGAGCTGCTGAACTGGCCAAAGCTGAAATTGAAAGTCGTAGCGACCGAAACTACCCGAGCCTCTTGTGGCAATGTTGGATCTAGGAGTCCCAAGCCATACACCCACTCTGTTCCAGAGGAGTGCAATCCCTATAGAGTAAGCCACCTCTCTACCTCGCGAACCTGGGAGCTTGGAACGCTCTGTTAAATCAGTGAGTCTTACTTCTAAATATGTATTCCTAGTATCAAAAGTTAAGCCCATCAGAGCTCAGGTAAGCATTTTCAAATGTTTTCTGTGTTTTCCAAGGTTTTATTTTATTTTAATTTTTTTAAAAGTATGGTTTTGCTTTTGTGTTGTTTGTTAACCTGGGCTCTTTGGGGAAAGTAGGCCAGGATAGAAATTTAATTCATTAATCAATCAATATTTACATAAAATTCATTTTGCCTGCTAGAACATAGCTTCCCTCTTGTTTTAAAGAAGGAATGCTGAGGCTGGTTTTGCCGCGGCCTGTGGAGGCGTGGCTTGGCTTTAATGATATGCATGAATAATTTATCAGTGGAGTTTGTAAGGGATCATTTGCAATTTTAGGTGCACCATTTCCTTTTGAAGCTCCAGAATAACCCCCATTAATGTTAATGGGGACCGTGCTCACATTAAAAGGAGATGATACCCCTTAGGTGTTTAACATCTGACTTATTGAGGCCTTAAACTGCTTTGCTGAATGACATTTCTTTCATTTACCAAGATGGCTTTTTGTTATGCTGCCATTACATGAGTGAAAAAGCGAAAAAGAGAATATGGAAGAGAAGCAAATACCCAGTAAAGTAGCAGAAAAAGTTGACTTAAATCTAGTCTTGGACTAAGAGGAAAACAGGTCAATTCCAAAGGGCTACAGCTGAGTACCAGAGAGCACATGCTATGCATCCAAATGGTTTCAATTTCTAGTGTCTGTAGGTAGGGCTGGGAAGGACCTCCTGGTGAGCTGCTGCCAGTCAGTGCCAACATTACTGAGCTAGATGGACCAATGGACTGACTTGGTGTAAGGCAGCTTCCTATATTCCAAATACCATAAGTAAAATGGGTCAGAGAGCCAGTTAGGCTCATGCAAGAGGCATCTGCCCGGTTTAGTTCTGATCTTTTGAAAACTTGCTTTCCTTCAAAAAGCTCATCCTTCCCACCGCTTCAGTTTCAAAAACAGTTTTCCACATGGCGTTTCGGGTTGGGGCCACAGCATAGAAACACACACACACACACACACACACACACACACACACACCAAAGCACCATACAGGGGAAAGTCACTATCAAAGCAATCATGTGAGCAAACACATCTCAGAGATGTGATTTAACATGTCTATAGGAAATAATATGACAGAGCAAAGCTCTTAAAAAAGTTAAAAACATATACAGTCATACCTCATGTTACGTCCGCTTCATGTTATGTTCTTTCAGGTTACGTCCCGTGGCAACCCGGAAGTACCAGAAAGGGTTACTTCCGTGTTTCGCCACTTGCGCATGCACAGAAGTGCAAAATGACGTCATGCACATAAGCGGCAAATCACAGCCCGCACGTGCACAGACGTGCCACTGTGGGTTGCGCTCTTTTCATGTTGCGAATGGGCCTCTGGAATGAATCCCGTTTGCAACCAGAGGTACCACTGTACTCCACTTAAAAACTACTCTCCCTGCAATTCAGTGCATCATAGGTTGCAAAAACACCAAGCCACTTAGTACGCACAATATAACAGTTCTCTCTCTCTCTCTTTCTCTCTCTCTCTCTCTCTCTCTCACACACACACACACACATACACACACACACACCTACCTGTGGGAGATATATGCAGCCAAACATAACTGTGCATAATTGGCAGTGAGAAAGGGGTTAAGGATCACAGAGTTCTAAATTGCTAGAGAAGACTCAGATTAGTCATGATCCCTCACCTCCGGGGGCTAGGGAGGAGGGAAGAAATAAGAGTTGTTACCTGTTCCTTTCTCTCTCCTCATTGAACCATGTAACTGAGCAGACATCTAAAGCTGGGGCTCGGGACTCAGATCTTGTGTTTGAGACCAACTTCTGCATTTTGTAACCCAACATACCTTACCTGTGTTGATTCTGATGTGGCATTGATGATGCATGAGTGAGACCACTTATTCATGTAAGTAAAGCATTTAAACTTACTTAAGGTTGTGGTCTATTGGGAGAGCACAATTGTAAGCGCTTAATACTGGGGCATTTAAGGGTCTAACCTTAAGGGTCTAACCCTTTCCCGTGCTTTGTAAACACTGGGTATATTTCTGTTTTAAACTCTGCTGAGGTTTGTTTTTGTTTTTTGTATAGAGAGTGAGGCAGCCATTATTCTTTTGCATTTCCCCACATATATGGGACTTCAGGATTAACTGGTATTCCCAGTTATTTCCCTACAACACCAGCCCTTATAATGGGCTAGTGATTGGAGAGAGAGAGAGAGAGAGAGAAAGAAAGAAAAGAGAGAGTGAACACTGGTAATTCTTTTGGTGTTTCCTGCAAAAAGGAAATTATTTGTACTGAAAATGTTAGCAATTGCTTGACACCATCTGTTCTCTCATTTACAGAAGCTCGAGGAACAAGCAATTACAGCTAGTCTATTTGGGCCTCTCTTGAACTATCCAGTAATCACAAGGACCTGACAGTTTCCCCTCAACTAGTGCAACTTGGCAGCAGGGAGAGTCTCTGACTTTGTGAATTAGGAGCTTCTGCAAACAAGAACAGGGACAATTCTGAAGAAATCTATAGCATGTTAAGCAAGAGCTTGATTAATTATGACACACATCAAATATTTCAAAAGGTACAAAGTCAAGACTATGTTGGGCTTTTGATGTAGACCTCACACAGATAAACGAGGATCAATGCTGTTTTCAAAATCCTGAAGTTTGAAGCGCTCGGTGTCTGCCTTTCTCTGCTGAGCATAAGTTAGAGATAAATGGCTCTTTCTAAATGACGCAACTTATAGTTTCATGAAATCTGTCTGTTGAAAGGTTATATTGTTTCATATAATCCCTATGCAGATTACAATTCAGTGTGCAATCACTGCATGCGAGCGAGGGTCAGAATTGCACCAGCTAACACCCCACCACCACCTCTATGCATTGATTGAGTCTTCTGCAAAAAAAAATATTTTAATAAATTGGGCTTAAAGTTATATGGGGCTGAGATAAGTTTGCATTGTGCTCATGGGGGCAAAGGCTCTGGCACTTATTGGTTGAATTAGAGTAATGATGCAGAATGTTAGGTTGCTGAGGGACTAAAGAGTTTTGCAGTCCAATTTCTGTGAGGAAAGAGAAAGTTGTCAGTTCGGCTGGGCTGAAAACCTCACCCAGGAGCAGTTGGAGGACTGAAGGAGCTCCTAGGATACAAGGGAGCCTAAAGCAATAAAGATTATGGAAAGTTAAATTGGCATTAAACCAACAGAAGTTGGTAATGTAAAATCAACCAGGCAGTGACTGTCTTAGAAACACACTGCCGTTCCATTGTTTGAGTGAATCCTCCCCCAACGCATTTGAAAAGTTCCCTTTTATTGGAAATCTACGTTCCCCACTATTATTTAATGAATTATGTGGCTCTTTTTCTTATTAAATGCAAACCATAACCTATTACCTTGACTTATTCATGTATACCACAGAGAGCAATATGTGCAATGTGGCCAAGATAACCGTTTTGGGGTGGCCTGACCGAGGCACATTCAATCTCCGAATCCTTAAAATCACTGCATTGCCTTAATGATAATGTTTGGAAGTGACAGAGGTGGCTGGGTGCCGAAGATATCCTGCAACGGAGCTGGGTAATTTTCTGCAGCACATCTGAGCATTAGGCATTCATCTCCGTAACATTCTATGCTAGTCTCTACGTCCCTGGAAAAAGTGAAATGTATTCCTCCCGTGTTAATCATGCAAGAGGCAGAGTGGTCGGAATGCGCTGCACAATGAATTATGCATTTCAGCCCACCCGGGAGTCGATATTTACCATATCACACCGAAATCCATTATGTAGAACAAACATTCTATTTATACAACAAGCTGCAAAACTATTCAACTGACCAGCTGCAGGTTGGAAGACAAGGTAACGGTACATCCCAGCTTCTGCAAACGAGTGTTAGCTTGTGCCATAGTTTTCTCCGCGCATCTCATGCTTTGGTGTGGCTATTGCTAACAACAAAGGGCTGAGTTCTAATTACAGATGCAGGAACCCTGTTTTCTTGGGAAAGTGTGCCTAGGTGACAGCAGCTGCCACCAGACCACATGGAAGAGCTTTCCTTTGCAGCATTAAAATAAATTGCCAGGACTTCATTAATGATTCTAGTACCAAAGTCCTTCTTCAATAATATTGATCACAATTACCATTGTTCTCATCAACACAGTGGAATCAAGATGGCTATTATATAGGGTAATAATAATAATAATAATAATAATAATAATAAATGGCACTTCTAGCAGACTAGCAACAGCAGGATGGTGGCTAACAGTGATTTTTAAACTGCCCATGATCTTTCACCACCAAAGCATCAACAGCTTAATGTCTATTTCTAATATATGCCTTCAAACTGACTAACAATGTGATTAGATTTAAACAAATTGCATATTGTCCAAACTTTAATATAGCTGCATTTTTCAGACACTAATTAAATTTTAAGGTTCATCCTTCCCGATGCTGCCAAGGGCGTCAAAGTGAGGGGACAGGATTTGCTTTGAGTTCCTCTGTCCATTTCAAGCCTTTAATTTTTAATTTGCTGTTCATCTTCCCTTCCATTCAAAATAATGAGAGGGAGAGGTTTAGATTCACTGAGAAGCATGTCTAAATCTGCCCCCAATTGGGGACCAGGAGAGCTTTGAACCAAGAAAATACTCCCTTTTGGACCCTACCAGTTTTGGATCTCTGACATCAGTTGGTCCAGGGCATCATCATTGGAGAGGAAGGCTCCAACATTAGGTTTCTCTCTCTCTTATGTCAGAGTTGTCTCTGAGGTCAGAGGTGTCATGTATGCATTATGAACCAAATATCTGTCGCATGGCCTTTTTAAGAGAAACAGCTATGACCCAGAAGGCCAGCTTCTGGCTGAAAGACTTCCTCTAAGCCCTTACTTTTTGTTGTAGGCTTGGACTGGTTTCTTGTTCGCACACTTAGGCGGAAACATCCAGGCCATAGATGACACGCTTAGATAGACAGACAGACAGATCTAAAGCACACTCTGCGGGGCAACAGCAACAAAAATTCTCTAATGGCACCTTGGGGCTAATTTTATGAAGTGTGAAATCAATCAACATGGGGTAAATTGGCAACCGGGTGATGGACAAGTGGATAACACTGATTTAATAAATATGATCTCTGCCCTCTATACAAACGCCTATTAATGCTGATTTGGCTCTGTTCGCTTAAAGCAGGTGCATTCATGATGAAGACTGACAGCCGGGGCAAAATGGATGGAAGCATTTGGAAAACAAATGCTGCTCTTGGCATCCTCACAAAACGTTAATTGGTTAACAAGCTGCAGCTAATGCAGTGATGATGGTGGGGATTTCTTTCCCGGCACTGATATGTTTTGCTCATGTACGTCTCAGCAGCAGTAGCAATTTGAGGGGCTCATTTGCCTATGAGAGCAAATGCTGGTTTTCTTCTTTGAAGCAAGTTAATATTCTACATGATAATGAGCAGTCAGAGATGTATTCCATCCATGGGACATTTCACCACTGTAGTCTGTTACTTGGACCATAATTTAAGTTTTCACTTAGAATAATACTCCTTCTAGTGGGTGTATTTTTTAAAAAAGCTCCAGAGAGACCTTTAAGTGAAATATCCTAATTTATATTCCTATTAAGGGAAAGTCTTCAATCTTCAAAAATTCAATAGCTTAGGGGAATATGTTTGAGATGTAATTTTTGTGTTTTTTTATTTTAAGAAAAGCACAGCTAAATGACAATTCCCACCTTGATTTTCAAACAGCTCTGGCTGCAAAGGAGATAACACCAACAGTGTGAATCAGTCCTAGACCTCGGAAGGCTTACACACCCATCGCACAACATTGTAGACTTGACTCACCAAAAAATCCCCATTGTAGCTCTACAGTGCCAGAGGTGGATACAGAGACTTTATACAGTAGACACATGACAATGACAATGCAAAGTGATCTTGAATTTATTATCATATCCAAGCTGATGTTGAATGTGACTGCCATTTTAGGAAACTAATCCTGCAAGGTTATGCATGGTTTGCATTCCCATGGCTTCCGTGATTCTCATGAACACCTTTTGGGAGTAACAGGTTCCTATGTTAGCCATCTTAGTCTGCTGTCACAAACCCAGTAAGAGGTCATGAAGACACTTTAAAGGCAAACACATGGTGGACTAGAGTGAGCTAGTCATCAGCTTATTAGCAATGATGGGGGAAAAGCCATTTACACTTCTTCAAGCTGGAGAGATGGGAGGTGGGTGGGTTTTCAAAATGCCACCTCACGCTGCCTAATAGTAAGAAGAGGTTGGGGACAGTCCAAGGACTTCCACAGGGCTGGTTTTGCTGTCAGGTGTTAGGCTTGGCTGTTGGGAAACTCACAAAACACACAGACCAGTTTGGTTTTTACTTATTATATGTCAACATTTTTAAATAAAAGAATCCAAAATGCCTGTAGCGTGGTAAAAGATGCACACAAATGCATATGTTAGTGAAAATAACATACAAGCATAGGGAAAATACAAATATTAAAATATTAGGGAAAGCATGTATTGCAAAAATGTACAGTGGTACCTCGGGTTACATACGCTTCAAGTTACATACGCTTCAGGTTACATACGCTTCAGGTTACATACTCCGCTAACCCAGAAATAGTGCTTCAGGTTAAGAACAGAAATCGGTCTCCGTTGGCGCGGTGGCAGCAGGAGGCCCCATTAGCTAAAGTGGTGCTTCAGGTTAAGAACAGTTTCAGGTTAAGAACAGACCTCCAGAACGAATTAAGTACTTAACCCGAGGTACCACTGTACTGTATTAGGCAAAATGGCACAGAAGTATGTGTATATTAGGAAAAAGTCATGCCATTATACTGATGAATCTGCATGAGGACTTTTATTTATGTATTTAAATACATACATACCACATACATACTTTTTGGGGACTCATCTGACTGGGCTTCTCTAGCCATTGGACTTCCAACAGAAACAAACAAACAAATAAATCTGGAAAAGCAGAGAGCTGAACTTACGACTAGAAGAATGAGAAACTGAGCGAAACTGATCAATTTGGCCATCGCTAACTGGGAATGACCAAAGATTATGGGAGGCCATGATGGTCTGGTTCCTTTGACAGCTGCCCAGGCCACCTGTGCGCAGAGGGAGGCCATAGTGCAAATGAGCATCTTGGAAAGGTGGCATCCCTGGAGAAAAAGCTGACTAGTGAAACCAGTCTGCTTCTTCTGTTTCCCCCATTTCCCACTGGTCATTAATTCTGTGGCAAGGAAAAGCAGAGAAGCTCTCATCATTTCTCCATGTTATTTTTAGAATGACAAAAGAAAGCCGTATTGGAGAATCAAGAAATCTGCAGTACACTGTTTTGGTGAAATGTATACCCAATATAATATAAATGTTAATGTGCTGTGCGCAGTGCATATTTGTGAAGGACCACCCTTCCTCCTTGCTTTAGAATTTCTTCCAATGAGATGGTAACTTATCTAAATTTAATCAGTATTGCTAACAGCATGGCACCCCATTAAACTTGTTTATAAACAGAGTAAAATATATATCAGGAGCTCATTAAAATGAAATTTTTAATAGTGCCTTCCTTTTATTTTATTTTTTTACTCTATTCCAGGGTTGTCTGAGGCTTCCTGAGGGAGATCATACGTGCATTCCATCGAGTGTGTCATCTGTAAAAAATTATAAATGTTCTCCCTCTTAATCTTTTGTTTGCAAAGCTCTGTGTGTGATTTGTCTTTTTCCTAATGATTACTAAGTGCTCAATACTTGCTTATTCAGGATGCTTATGTCAAACTAATTAGGTTTAAGTGAGAGGAAACCAGCTGATTAGAATGTTATTCTTTGCACTTGAACCAAGAAATGGTGTGTATATATACATAACAACATTTTTAAACACCCCGACCCCCTCAAAAAGCACTCTGCCTTGCTGGGAAGTAGGAGGTACCACAAACTCAGCAGGCAGAACAAACTGTGAAATGTATTTCTTTTATGCAGGATTTCAACTGACTATGTAAGGTCAGAACCTTTAAATCCACCAGGCCTTCTTATATAAGGCTTACCTCACCACACCTCCCTGATATATTCAGAAGTGTGGAGCTCTTAGAAATAAGAAGTTGAAATAAGAATCCGAACTTAGTCTGTGTTCATTAGATGGCAGTCTGAGCAAGATCCAACTGCTAGGCCCCATTGCCATGCTTCAGAAGGTTAAAGTGGGAGGTGTCTGGGATGAAACTGGAGGAAAAGAAGAGCAGCAGCAAGAAATGCTGCCTGCATGATCCTGGTTCCAACTGGACACCACGCCTTTTCTGTTCATGTACTAGGTTTGAGTGTGATTTTATTTCAGTCTCCACCCCCATTGTTCTACCCGGACACTAAGGTCTAGTGCCGAGGGACTTCTGGCGGTTCCCTCGCTACGAGAAGCCAAGTTACAGGGAACCAGGCAGAGGGCCTTCTCGGTAGTGGCACCCGCCCTGTGGAACGCCCTCCCACCAGATGTCAAAGAGAACAACAATTACCAGACTTTTAGAAGACATCTGTAGGCAGCCCTGTTTAGGGAAGCTTTTAATGTTTGATGGACTACTGTATTTTAATATTTTGTTGGAAGCCGCCCAGAGTGGCTGGAGAGGCCCGGCCAGATGGGTGGGGTATAAGTAATAAATTATTATTATTATTATTAGTGGTAGCAGTAGCAGTAGTAGTCTTTTCTGAGATCTTATGAGAACCTCCTTGGACTATAAAGTATAATGTAAGTATTCTAAAGAAACAAACAAAAATCATCAAAAACAGGGGCAGCCGAAGGCATTTTGGTCCCGGAGGCAAAACGCCCTGCTGCTGCTCCTATGAAGCCCCACCACACTGCCTGGCTGGAGAGGGGGGAAATATCCTTTCCAGATCCTCTGCAGACTTTGGTGTTTCAAATTTCAGTGGCATCCCGTGTGAGACCAAAATTCGGCACCCCTCCTGCCTCTCGCCTTCTGTTCTGCTCAATTCACTACGTCATATTTGTGACGCACTGAAGTGCCCTGTAAGCTCGGCACCCAGTGCAGCAGAATTGGACTGATTGCTGTAATTCTGCCTTTATCCCCTGATCCCCAGTGGTGGGAATTTGGCAGGCTTCTTCCATCTTGATTCGTCAGAAGGGGAGACGTTCCTCAGAGTTTTGCTGCCAATCCCTCTCTGCACCTAAAGGCCAGGGAGACCAGCACTTCTTTGCAGAGATTAATATCTGAGGTGGCTGCCTCACTCTCACTAATGGACTCTGGTCATGTGCATTGTGTTGGTTCTCAGAATGGTACCAAACCTTACCACGACAGTGCTCTTTTTATTAATCATGGCAACATGGAAGGAGAAAAGCTGAATCACCACGAAACTGTCGGGATTCAAGCCTATATAAGTAGTAACTGGCAACTCTCCAGTTACCCGGCTTGATCTCCTGTTGACCTCCCTGTCTGCATTCCTCAGCAAGATCCAGGCAGAGGTCGTGATAGGCGATCCTTCTCAGCGTGAGAAGAACACGCCCCCTCTTTGTTGCCCCCCCCGGCAGGGGAAAGAGATAGACAGAAACGTATTTACATGCCTTTATTTCTGTCTTTGCAGCGTTACAAAAAACATGACTGCTCTCTTCAAACTCCAGCAGTCGAGAGAGTAAAACATCCTGTACTTCCTGGACAGCTCATATTACACTCTGAGCTAATTCCGGTGCTTTGCACTGTGAAGTGACTGTCCCTCTGTTTCCCACGGACAGTCCCAACATCGTGATGTTTTCAAGCTAGCAGCTCGCAGCTGCATTGCTTCTATATCGTAACATACTCCCCCATATGAATCAATGTGCGCTGCGAGTAAAGCTTGATCCAGAGAAGAAAACAAACAGTTGTTATACATATAACACTCCCCTGTTGTTTCAGTTCCACCCTTGGAACTACCCGCCACTGGTTTCCCCAGTGTACCTCTCTGGTTGTCTGACTTCCAAGGAATGAGTGCATCTGCATTACCTTGGCTAGGAAATGTAGTGTTACACTTAGCAACTCCCTGTTGTGTCATTGTCTCTGACTTAGACACACCTTTAACCTGTCTTGAGTTGTCAACAATAGTAACACATGCAACAGCTGAGTTAGCAAACTCTTTTGAATACCTCTTGGGTGGTACACCCTTTGTAACTCTCTCGGACCTGCGTATGAGGTGCTGATCCTCTCTGCTCACTGGTTCAGTCTCAGGATTCTTTGGAGAACCAGTTCCGATAGTAAACAGTGGTTCATCCTTCACCTGTGAAGGTCTAGCCATTGTGCGAGATTTCCTCTCAATGACAGTGTCAACTGAGCTCTTCCAGCTATCACTGTTACTCTTAGTACCACTGTAATCAGTAAAATCATCATCATCATCTGAATTGTCCTCAGTGGGAAATGTGTGAACAATTCCTCTCTCCTGTTCAGGAGCACTCTCTAGAAATTTTCTGAGAATCACCTGACCAGATTCAGACAAAATTACTCTGTAGAGACCCTTTTCATAACCCACAAAAATGCCTCTAGCATTCTTTACTCCACCTGGAGCATCAGATATCACATGAGACCCAAAAACCTTAAAATGGGCAACAGAAGGTTTTCTATGAAATAGCTTTTCAAAAGGAGAACTTCCCAAACCTTTTGAAACCTTTCTCAACCAAGTGTAACAAAAACACGATAAAGATTCAGCCCAATACTCATGTGGCAAATGTGAACTCAGCAATTGCGCCTTCCTCCCATTTTGCAATTCTTTGTTCACTTGCACACAGACACTTTTGTTCCATGCTCCTGCAGAAACAGCAGTCTTGTGCCTTATGCCTCGCTTATCCAGGAAATCCTGAAAATCCTGTAAAAGAAAAACTGGCTTTTCATCTGTGAAAAGACAATCAATGTTAGCATCATGAACATTCTTAACCTTGTCACAAAACTCTTTAAACCTTTCTAAGGCTTCTTGTGGTTTGTGCAATATGTATATCCACACATAATGAGAGAAATAATCCACGCACACAAGATAATATCTTGCACTGCCTCTAGATGGTGCTAGAGGACCAATCACATCAGCATACACTCGCTGAAAAGCTTTGGTTACTTTCATCGTCTTCTGGACGTTTTTCTTCACACCTGCAAGAGAAATCATGTTAGACTCAGATGCATTACAATTTATGCAATCACTTTGATCAAAAGTCAACAAATACAGTCCATCTTTCTCTCTGGCTGAAAGATACAGTTCTCCATCTTTGAAGATTTTGCAGCTTTCTCTATCATAGGACAAAATCAGTCCTTTCTTTGTGATCTGCGAAACACTTAGCAGATTGAACTTTAAATCAGGAACCAAATACATATTGTTAATAGTCAAGTTCAGACTTTCAAGATACACAGTTCCAAACCCGGTTGCTTTCAGCTCCTGGCTATTGGCCTGTTTCACAGTGAAGCTTTGCTTCTTAAACGTTGAAAACAGTCCTCGGCGCGACGTCATGTGTTGCGTGCAACCCGTGTCAAGAACAAAAGCGTTCTCCGTTGAAAATTCTGCTTTTGTTGACAGCAATGCTTTTGCAGGTTTCATCTGGGACTTGGTATGACTTTTGCCTGACGCCTCAGGCTTTGCAGAGCTCCCCTTAACTCCTTTCTGTTGACGTGGCTTCTTACAATTCCGCTGAAGATGCCCAGTCTGTCCACAATTGTAACAACGGACAACGTTCAAAGCAACAGCCTCTTCTTCACTTGCAGTAGCAATGTTTTCAAGCTAGCAGCTTGCAGCTGCATTGCTTCTATATCGTAGCAGAAACTAGGGTCTGGTCTGCTCAGCATCCCCACTCTGCATGATGCCACAACTAAGGATGCCTCTTTTCCACATCCAAACTAGGGTCACTGCTACTACACAATGTTGGTACTAAGGCCACCTGTGACCAGCAACCAAACTAGGGTCACCTCTGCCAATGCCCTAAGTCAGTGTTGGCCAAACTTGGGTGTCCAGCTGTTTTTGGACTGCAACTCCCATCATCCCTAGCTAGCAGGACCAGTGGTCAGGGGTGATGGGGATTGTAGTCCAAAAACAGCTGGAGACCCAAGTTTGGCCAACACTCCCCTAAGCTCTTCCAAGTATCCATTCACCGATGAAGCTTCCAAATCTCCTCATTTCCTCCCTGCCCCAAGGAAGGCCAGGTAAAAGTCCTTTAAAAGAACCACTGAACCATGGAGCACAAACACGGGGGCACTAATAGAAGTAACTGTGCTGCTGACAAATGTGTCAAGAGTCCTCCCCTTCAGCCCAATCCTGTGCATCTTGGTTTCTGGTGAGAGAACTTAGGGGTTTCACTTCCCACACTAGACACTGAATGGACACCTTTAAACATCACAGTGCAGTGGGTGCGAAGGCACACACGACAGCTCTCACCTTTTCATCTGCCCTCTAGCCCTCAGTTGACAGGACAAGCTGGTCTGCAGTTATGTTACACATCAGGTGCAGGAGGTAACAGACGACAGAACCAGGAAGTGAATGGGTGGGAAGAACCTCTACTGCAGTGGTTCTCAACCTGTGGGTCCCCATATGTTGTTGGACTACAACTCCCATCATCCCTGAGCTCTGGCCTTGCTAGCTAGGGGTGATGGGAGTTGTAGTTCAACAACATATGGGGACCCACAATTTGAGAAAGGCTGCTCTACTGTCTTGACTACTCTGCACTGGAACACTTACAGCAGCATAGAATTGTAGAGTTGGGACTACGAGGGTCATTGCGTCCTATTCCCTAAAATTCAGGAATCTTTCATCCAGCATGGGGCTCAACCCACAACCCTGAGATTAAGAGTCTCATGCTTTACTGATGGAGCTATCGCGTCTGTTCTAAATCTCCAGAAGAAGGCCCTTAGATCAGTGTTCCCCAACCTTGGGCCTCCAGCTGTTTTTGGACTACAACTCCCATCATCCCTCGCTAGCAAGACCAGTGGTCAAGGATGATGGGAATTGTAGTCCAAAAACAGCTGGAGGCCCAAGGTTGGGGAACACTGCCTTAGATGGCTAAATCCCAGAACGTCCTAGACTTCAAACACTTGGGCACCAGACACAACACATTACATGCAAAAGAAGCATGGAAAAAAATGTTACTCTTTGCCACCCTCTGTTCACTCACTCACTCACTCACTCACTCAAGACCTAGATTGCGCAGGTGGCTCATGGGCCGCATGAATATAAAATTCAAGTAAATGTCAGGTCAGCAAAAAACCACTTTGGTTACAAATTAGCAGTGAACCTGAATACAGACGCTTGCAACGCCTTGAACTATGGGCGCTGCTGAACTTCTCCACTGCTCCTCTGCTATGTCAAAAGCTGAAAAGAACTCCGGGTTTGGGGAGGCAGGTCTGATCCATAGTTGTGCTTTGCAATTCTAGTCTCTAACTCCTTAAAATGTCAGGGATAATTAGAGGAGAGAGAAAGCTTTTCGGTGCCATCAGTTTGACCACTGCGTACTTCTGTTTAAATTTGGGGGTTGCGTAGTGAAACAGAGACACAGATCAATTAAAGGTCATATCTCTTTTTCTAACATATCATGAACCTGGAGGCGTGTCCGATCTAAAGGATTGTATGCACTAGCAAGCTAGCGTGCAATAATGTTTATTTAATACTTTACTTTAAGTGGGCTTTCTGCAGCCTGCAAAGTAGTAGGATTCAGGTACAGAAAAGGAGGCACTGACATTAACCACAGGAATGGCCCGATGGAGGGAAGGGAAATCAGGAATTTACTGCTGAGCTTGCTGGCCAAAATCAGGCCACAGAACCAACAAAATGAAGTATTTCTGCCTACAAGATGTAATTGATTTATATACTTTTCTGTCATGAGATGTGGTGGTGGCCAGTCTCTTAGATGTCTTTAGAAGGGGAATAAACAAAATTCATGTTTATTTCATAGAATAATAGAGTAATACAATTGTAGAGTTGGAAGCGACCCTGTGCAATGCAAATTTCAACAATTTATATACTGCTTTGCACCTAGTTATTAACTTATCTACTATAAGGTTACAAAAATGATACCACAGGGATAAAAACAGTAAAACGTAGCATTAAAATCAGAAAAATGCGCTTAAAATGTCTGCTGAAATAAAATAGTCTTCACCAAGCATTTGAAATTCAACAAGCGTTGGGCCTCTCAGATCTCAGCTGTGAGAGAATTCCACAGAATTGGGCCCACAGTACTGAACACATAGCTTTTGGTGGGTATGAACTATTTGTCTAAGCAATCGGGGACCATGAACAGTCCCCAAAGACCTCATTCATTGAGCAGGGATGTAAGGAATCAGGTAGCACTTAAGATCAGTAGTGTAGCATGGGGGGGTTGCTCTGGGGGCAAATTTGTCAGGGGTGCAAAATTTCAACACCCAATGCTGACTCAATACACCTGTGTGCGTCCATCGCTGGACTCCATTGAAAACAGCTTCTCTGTGCAAACCAGGAAGTAACACCTCCAGACAATTTCAGTTTCGATCTCCTGGGTGACACACACAGCTGACATTCACAGGTGAATGCGTATGCGTACTCTGTCCATTTCCCTCCCTCCCACCCCCACCCTCTGTGTAGCCCCGGGTGCTAGCAACCTGTGCTACGTCACTGCTTAAGATATTTATGTATGGCGTTTCTAGACCACAAATACACAAATTAAAAAATAACAGTTAACAGAGCATAGTAGTAGAAAAATAAAATAAAATCAGCATAGCAAACCCACAGCAGCACTGAAAACTTTTACCAATTTTAACTGTTGTTTTGATTCTTTTTATTGAAATTGTGCATTGTCCTTTTTATGAAAGCCGCCTTGGGAGGGTTTTTCCTGAAAAGGCAAGCTAGAAATATTGCACACACTCTCTTTGTTTTTTCCCCTGGTTCATTTCCCTCATAAGCCACATCAAAACCATGGATTAAAACCAGCAGCCCTAAGGGTTTTAAAAAGCGCTTTCTCCAACTGCTTCAGAAACCTGTATGATTTTGGTGATCCTTATTATCTGCCTTTGGACAGTAATTAGTTTGACTAGTAAATACTGGACTTGGTTTTCCCAGGTAATTATAACTTCAGAAAAAAGCTAACTGTGGAGGTTAATGCTATTTGAGTAACTGTGGGGTAAAAAAGACTAGAGGCTGTTTTATGCTTTGTAATTCTCTGCTAAGAGTATCTGTGAAGTTCTCTCCTCTTCTGACAAAGATTTTTTGCTTTGTCTTATTCCATTGTGTGCCATTGATTCTTGCTATCATATATGCTACGTACAAGTGAAATTGTGGACTTCATATTGGCCTTTTGTTGCCTGAAGCTGATGTTCCTTAAAAAAAAGAAAAGAATAAACCAACCAACACTTCTTACTATATATCTGAGATGCTTGACCATTTATTCTACTGCCCAAATAGCTGAATTTGTTTGGCAGTGCTTTTACTCCAAACAAGACTAAGTCTGCTTATTTGGCATGCATGCGGTAGATAATACCTGCAACTGCATTTTCTCTAGCGCTATGTAATTTTACTCTATGCAAAACCCATTATCCCTTTTCTTTCAACTGGACACAGAGTGCATTACAGCTGGGAGGGAGGAATTCACTTCTGTGTTTCCTCGAGTCTGGCAAAGCATGTCTTAAAACTTGTGAGTTCAGTTCCTTTATCTCTTTAGGCAATAAAGAAAAGCCAGGCTAGACAACAAGTGTAGAAATCTGAGGAACCAAGCAAGGGGGAAATTCAAACTGTTAGCAGCATTGAAGGCAGCTGTGCTGCTTAAACACAAAGCAACTTGGAGGAGGAAATCGCGGCACTGAAGCCTCTGAAAAGAGCATTTGGAGTGATAGGAAAGTGAAGATGAAGTACCGTATTTTTCGCTCTATAAGACGCACCTAGTTTTTGGAGGAGGAAAACAAGAAAAAAAATATTCTGAATCTCAGAAGCCAGAACAGCAAGAGGGATCTCTGCGCAGTGAAAGCAGCAATCCCTCTCGCTGTTCTGGCTTCTGGGATAGCTGCGCAGCCTGCATTCGCTCCATAAGACACACACACATTTCCCCTTACTTTTTAGGAGGGAAAAAGTGAGTCTTATAGAGCAAAAAATACGGTATTATGCTGGAGACATGGAGCAGACAGCAGGTCCCACAGAGTCGTATGAAATGCCTTAAGAAAACGAGTAATATATTTCATGCAAAAATTGCAACATTACATATACAATGCATATTCAGTGGCTGCTTCTGAACTCTTGGACTCCCATCCTCTGGATACTAGCTAAAGTTGGTACCCAAGCATCTTCCAAAAACACTGCGGAACCTTATTGTTTGCGTTATTTTTTGACGAGGATTAATCCCGGCAGAGACTGGGTAACAGTCTGCAGTTTTTGCAAATGTCCAAATCGTTCCAAATCGCTTTGGTCCGGCATGCTTCAGAGAACTACTTCAGCTGAGGCAATTCTCACATCTCTCCAGAGTTGCCTGCTTTTTGGGGGGATTCGTTCAAATCAAATTCAGACCCCTGCTTGTCAGCACACTTACCTTCCTCATGCAAATAGCATGTGAAGAAGCCTATAGCCTAAGGTGAGTTCTTCTTAGTCGAAAAGGCAAGCTACATTATTTAGTCCTGTGATCTTTCAGAGGGTTGGCTCCTGGTTCATCAGATCTTTTGCGACGGGGTGGTGTTCTGAAGGGTAAAGGAAGCAGAAATCCCCCATGGTTCCTGTTCCCTCCACACCTCTGTCCCACCTGGAAGGGAGATATCACAACACCTGTGTCTGGGCGATATGCAGTTTCCAGATAAAAGGGTTTTTTAAACACCAGATGCTAAAATTCAACTCCAGGTAATTGGAGGAAAAGTAAGCATCACACGTGAACAGAATGTTTTACTCTTCTTACAACTTAATAGCAGTCTAGCACCATGAAGATGCTATACAAAATGAGCAGTGAGTACATTCCAAGTCACTGCCCTGGCAGCTAAACCAAGCAATACCGGTTTATTGCAAGTTAAAATACAGAAGGGGAAGGGCTGTTTGGATATTTATTTATTTTTTGATACAAATCATGTTCAATATTTCTCTTTCATTGTATTAACAAAAAGGGATTTGTTTGTGATCTTTTGGCAAAAGATTGCATTGAACTTCTCAGTAGTTAAAATTTGCATGTACCTTTTTCTCCCTTTATGGTTGTCATTCTATTATTTTTAAAAGGCCATATTTAGAATGACAGGTCTTCAAAGCAGGAAGAGAAAGGGGGGAAAAAGTTGGTGTTTGGATCTATTCAATATTCGGTGACATTACTTACTTAATGCATACAAATATAATTCATTTTTTTTGACTGATCCCATAATTACAAAATTTGTTTAAAGCTGTTATATTATCTCCTTATTTGACACAATATGGCATAATTTTGTTATAGTATTGAAAACCAAATAAGACAACTGCAGCTGGTAGCGTTTCAAAGAGATATTCCCTTTAAGATGAAATCAATCCCGTTTCAAGTTTATTCCCCTGCTTTATGATAGAGGCTCTAGGGGTGTATTTTGCTGAAAAATGTCTTTTTGATTTTTGAGAAATTCTTTAGATTAATATGCAGCTGTCATTGCAAGGCAAATCTAGATTTGCTTTTATGTGCTTCCTCTTTCCCCAGGCTGCAACTGGTGTCTACCTCTCTTGGAGAAGCAGTCCATTCATTTGCGACTGGGGCTCTTTCGAACAGGTCAGCAGCAAAGGATTCATCAACTCATATTCATTTGAAACGTGTCGCACAAGCCCGTATTTACATTGACTGGATCTGCTGCTTTTGCTTACAAGGTTCAATATTAGTCCTTTAGTAGCTCATTTTCAATGCAACGTTATGCCTGGGCGGAAAGAGGGGGGAAATGCAAAGGGTGGTTTATCCTTTTATCCTTTTTTTATTATTATTTCAGCATACCTTTTGAAAATGCATTTAACTTGCAGAACATATACGATAAACTTTCTAAGGGGATATGGTTGAGTAAATAAGGGCTGGGGGCTGTATGTGATGCTTACATTTTTATGCTTAACTACATTTCCTATAGTACCAAACCAGTTTATATATATATTTATTTTGCTGTGTGCTCCTCACTTCACCCAGCAGTGAAAACTTCCAAAGGCAGAGCGACTCGGGTTTGGTTTCCTTTAGAGAACACTCAAGACAGTTTTTATCGCATTAAAAAAAATATGGGCTCTGTTTACAGATACTAGTGGTGCCGCAAGGTCATTTTAGACTCCTGATTTCATAGTCTTACTGGCTCCCCTCTTTAAATGGTAACCTGTGTAACTTCACTTACTTGAAAATGTGTCAATCCAGCCCTGCCATGTTTGGGAAAACTCCTGCTCATTTTGCTGAGTGGGGCCCTGGAAAACTGCCCCAAAGTCACAGAATCACAGAATTGTAGAGATGAAAGGAATCATCTCATCCAATCCCCTTCAGTGCAGGAATCTAGTCCAACCCAACATGGGGCTCGAACACGCAACTAATGAGATTAAGAGTTTCATGCTCTACCAACAAAGCTGTCCCTGTGTTGGCAGCCCAAAACCCTACCCAACATTCTGCAAAAGCTGCTGTATCTGCCCTTACTCTCCCTATGTCTCTCACACACTTTTAAGCATTCAGGTAGGTAGCCATGTTGGTCTGGCGCAGTCGAAATAAATAACAAAAAAATAAAAAAATGGTCCAGTAGCACCTTAGAGACCAACTAAATTTGTTCTGGGTATAAGCTTTCGTGTATCTGAGGAAGTTTGCATGCACAGAAAAGCTTATACCCAGAACAAACTTAGTTGGTCTCTTAGGTGCTACTGGACATTTTATTTATTTATTTATTTCGACACTTTTAAGCAGTCTCTCCCCACTTAGCTACAGAAGGGGTCGCTATGGATGCCCCTACTAATTGGCAGAATGAGCCATTCGCCTTAGGTTGCAGATACTTGGGCAAAGGACAGCAGCAGCAGCCTCCTGGGTCTCTTCTGAGCTCCCCTGCCATTCCCCTCTGTTGCCACACAGCCTGTCTTGGGACCCGTAATCTGCCCTGCTGCTTCAGGTACAGGAGATGATGTCATCCTGTCATCAATGTTGAACCTTCCAATCACATCAGGTTCTGTAGGTGGAATGAGGCACCATCTTGTCCTTTGCCTTAGATGGCAAAATGTCTTGGGCAGGCCCTGGGTGTCACCTTCTCTAAGTTCTGATGCGTATCTCATTCAAAACATGCAGATGAGATTCCCATCCGTTACCAGACACTGAGAAAATTGTAAGCAACCTTGGCGATCACATAGGGTCCCCAGATGTTTCACCATCTATTGATCCCTGTGCCACCACTTTATTTCTTGCTGCCACCACCCAGGCCCTACCTGGTACAATACTGAGTCCAGTCAGGGTTAAATTGGAACATAAACTTTTGTTTATTTATTGCAGTTTAACAAGCGTGTGGTTTCATAAACGGTATCGGTCAGTTACAATCACGGAGTGCCTATCCAGACCTATAACTTCTGCTACCTGCTCTCACTCACTAAACCACCTCTCAGATATTTACTTGTCTTCCTAGCCCCTAACTGTTCCTGACTCAGCTTATTTCGCAACACTAACTCAACCTACCCACAAACTCTATCCCAATTCACTCCCACTCCAACCAACCACCCAACTCCCAACGAACTCCTCCCTTTGCCCCTCCCAGAGCTGGTTTTATAGTCCCTCTGACTCCACCCCCTGGGTCCTGATTGGGTAACCTTTTTAACTATTTCACCACCAGAACTCTCATATGTTAACGTCACACCAACTATTCTGGGCTATTAGCAAGCAATCTCCCTAACAAAGGCCAACCACTTGCTGCAATGACGCCTATTTTTCTAGGAGGTCCAGGATACCTCTGATTCTACGAGGAGCCAGTTCTCTTTAAAAATAAAAATAAAAATGAGCATTCCAACTGAAAACATAAAAACTCAAATTCAATTTAAAAGCACTGAAGGAGGGGAGGCAGCTGCACAGATGGATACAGTTCCCAATGCATTCTGAGGAAATTCTTTATCAAGGGGGAAATGTTACGCTTCTTGACAAAAACTGCTTGGGACATTTCCCCTCTCTGTTGCAGCACACCTAACAGGAAACATGTGCAGCAGTTGTCCATGAGGAAGCTTGATTCCATATGCAGATCTTCTGAGTTGGATTGGGGTGAGGCTGTGTAAACTCCAACTGTGCATTCATAAGCTGCTGTCCTATGAGCTGCCATGGAATGTTTTAAGCAGCATAGACATTCTAAACGTATCTTTCGATACCTCAACACCTTTCTGTCATTGAACGTGGTGTGATGAGAACAACAACAGAGTGCGCCTCTGGGGGTGAAGTCAAACCACTGTGCTAGCAGTGCCAAAGTGACCTCCTCAAGGCGAAAACCTGGGCAGTGTGTATGGAGCTCCTGGGCTGCCCAAATGACAAGTCCCACCTCTCGGCCTTGCTGATGTAGATGAGAGCAATACACTTGGCACCAGCGGGGCTGCAGGAGCTGCCAAAGGAAGGCGTACAAGGCACCATCCAACCGTCTTAGGGACTCCACTCTAGATTTGTGTAGGGTTTACCCATTAGACTTTTCTTCTCCCAAAGATATCCCGCAAAGCAGTAGAGGTTTAGGATCAGAGTCTTCATTCTAGATGGGACACCTTCCCAGGTTGATGAGACCCATCTGCCCCCCACATCCCTCTTCAGCATATACAGAAAATGCCTTCTTGATCATTGGACCCACTATTGATCCCATCCACTCAATCCACCGGAGCCTGTCTTTGCATGTGGGGGAAGTCTCTAATTCTCCAAGGGTTTGAGACCCATTGGTTACCCTCACCTGGTTTAGCCGGCCAGTCAAAGCTGTTTCCAGGGTGTGGCTGCTGTCACATGCTGACAGCTTCTGTGAGCCACAGGTGAGAGCTGGGTTCAGGATGGGGACCAAAGGTGGACAAACTACTCCAGAAGGAACATGACATGTCCCCTCACTAGAGGTACTACCCCTCCTCCAATGCCCCATACACCCCAGAATATTAGTAGACATAATAATATGCCATAAGTTTTCGCAGACCAGAGTCCACTTCATCAGATGCATCGTGCATCTGCTGAAATGGATTATGGTTCACAAATATTCTTGCCATTCTAAATTGGTTAGTTTTCAGGGTGCCTCACGACTAGTTGCTGCATCAGACTAGCATGACTACCCCACTGGAAATTGTTAGAAACCATTAATAAATACTGATTTCATTCATTCAGTGCATAGTCTGCCTCATTCAAACATCATGTGGCTGACCACATGTGAAAAGGTTGTATATATTATGCACCAATTACAAGATAAAAGTTTACAGATGTTAAAATTCCATACCATATCATCTTATCACTAGCCAGGAAATCAATACCAAAAACAGTCTTACATTGCTTCTGAAAGAACCTCAACACTGGGCTTTGACATTATGAAGTATATAGTAAAACTCTTATTTGCTAATCTGGTACATCAGTTTTTCACAAAGCCTAGTCTACTATTTATAGCCAAGAAAGCTTTTGGAATGCTTCTAGATCCCAACATTGTTTCGCCAGAAATGTTTCTGTGTTGGCTGAATGATTGTATCGATTCTTCTGTCTTATAACAGTATCCATCCAAATGATTTTAGTGGATCTAAAATGTCCACAGAGTCAAAAACCAGAGGATATATATGTGTAAACACAGAGCTCTTGGTGGCTCTTGGAATGTTTCATGCAAAAACAGTTTAACCAAACTTGACTCATTTACAGTGGCATACTGAGATTGCCCCCATCCTTCTGCCCTCAGAATAAACAGAAAGAACGAGGCCAGGCCAAGCCAGGGCCAAGTTTCCAATGACCAAGTTTGTGGAGATTTGCAAAGGCAAAAGTGTTCTATACGTGTCTCCTCAGGAAAAACCCACAAGTCCCACTGAGTGGGACTTACTTCCAGGTAGCTTCCATTGCAATATTACCATATCATTTTTTAAAAGAAAGCAAAGCTTTCAGATAAATAAATTTACTGTGCAATAGAAGTTACACAATTAAATGGGGGGGGGGATATAATAACATATTAAATAAAAAGCGTAGAATGTTAACACACTTTTGCAGTTAGATAATGAAAAATGAGAATGCTGTGAATTGCTTCATGAATTATCCAAATAGGAGCCTGAAGGCATGGTGGATACAAGCCACAATAACTAAGCCTGTTGTCTCTGTGACTTGTGGATCATTTTCAGGAGAGCTTGAAGCTTAAAGAACATCAGAATACTGGACTGGATCCCCATCACTGTATCACCTACCAACTGTATACAACGCGGCTGCCATTGCATCTGAATTCGCCCTGAATTCCTGAGGGTGATGCTCAGGCTGGACAAATTTGAGTTGTCCAAGTTTTTGCATCAGTCGATGATAAGGATGCTTCCTTCTTGCATTCACTAAAAACAAATATTCATGCACAACAGGAGCTTCACGGCTTGCGCAAGCTGCCTTATTTACTTTAATGATAGGAGCTCCTAAAACAATATTTATGAATATTCGCCTTTTTGATGATCCTATCATTTATGGTTTCTTCAGTTTGTGTACTTTTCTAGCTGCTTTGTGAGGATACTATCCTGAAAAATCAGCATGCAAGTCTACAAAATAAAATTGATAAATAAGTGAACAATTGTGCTGAGAAATCTTGACAAAAAAAGAGGCGTTTGTTGGTGCTGCCAAAAACATTCACTGAAATGAGTTAGTAGTTTTGGCTCAGCCTGGATAATAATAATGTAAAAATCACATTGTGTAATTAATTTAGCACAGACCGAACACATTAACAAAGTTACACAGCTCACATGACAATTGATAAATGTTACCCTTGGCACCGGTTCAGTATTTCTTTTTTGATAACGCTGCGCACGGAAGTTGGCCACTAACACATGGTTTGCATGAAGTCAAAGTCACATGCAAGTTGTACTTTCAATGCTGTACATTACTCCAGATTATATATTTGTCATGTTAGTTATTAAGCCAAGATGGATTACGGTGCCTTGCTTCTAACAAGCCGTTGCAAGACATTCCCCTGCACTCTATAGACCATGTTCTTGCAAGCTCAACTACATTGTTTTCCAATACTTCCTAATCACGCTATACAATATACGATGTAAAATGATTCCCATTTATATCATACAATAGATAGCAGTGTCGTTTAATTAATTTAAACTAAAGAGGAATGATCAGCATTCACTCACAAACCTTTCCTTTGGGATGGTACATGTGGGGAAAACCCCCCTCATTTTATACCGCAGGCGGAGAAAAGCAAGGCTTAGGAAGATAATATTTGCCTGGGAGGAACAGAGACTGCCACCGTCTAAGTTGTTAGTATGGCGCTGTGCTTACTGATTTGAGGGAGGAGTCCTCAATATTTTTATACTGAGAATAGCCTCCCTTATTTTGCCCTTCCTGCTTCAACATGACATTGAGTGGCAAAGCCAGATGAGACCATATAAGACTGGTCCTGTGGAGCCTGCCTTTGTTGCTGGTACACTGATGAGCCCATTCAAGATATTTACATGAACATGCAGATCTCTAAATGACTTGGGGCCCCGATATCTGAAGGAATACCTGCCTCTTTATTGGGGATGGGGAAAGAAATTCATTTAAGCTTTCATTTAAAGGCGAACCAACTTAATTCTTGCTTTACCAAACTATCCATGAACTGAAGCACAGCCAGCCTTTGAAATTTGCAGTTCTCTGAATTTTGCAGTTCTTCAGCCAGCTAACATGTACAAAAATGCATATGCTAAGATAAAATGCATATATTAGTGAAAATATTAAAACTGAGTTATGTTAGAAGAAATTGCTTGGCAAAAACATGTACATTAGGCAAAATTGCATGTGAATGTGTGTATATTAGGATAAATTAACTGGCGAATTTTCATGAGGACCTTTTTTTTTAACATTGCGGCAATGTGGATAATTGCACTTATGAGTGGAAAAATGAGAAACTGAAAGAAACCAAAATGGATAGATTCACCCATCCCTACTCTCTATCACACATTAAGATCAGTGGAAGTGGTCCTTCTCATTGTTCTGCCATCCAGTGGCTCTCAAAGACTTGTTTGTTTAGTCGTTTAGTCGTGTCCGACTCTTCGTGACCCCATGGACCAGAGCACGCCAGGCACTCCTGTCTTCCACTGCCTCCCGCAGTTTGGTCAAACTCATGCTGGTAGCTTCAAGAACACTGTCCAACCATCTCATCCTCTGTCGTCCCCTTCTCCTTGTGCCCTCCATCTTTCCCAACATCAGGATCTTTTCAAGGGAGTCTTCTCTTCTCATGAGGTGGCCAAAGTATTGGAGCCTCAGCTTGACGATCTGTCCTTCCAGTGAGCACTCAGGGCTGATTTCCTTCAGAATGGATAGGTTTGATCTTCTTGCAGTCCATGGGACTCTCAAGAGTCTCCTCCAGCACCATAATTCAAAAGCATCAATTCTTCTGTGATCAGCCTTCTTGATGGTCCAGCTCTCACTTCCATACATCACTACTGGGGAAACCATGGCTTTAACTATACGGACCTTTGCTGGCAAGGTGATGTCTCTGCTTTTTACGATGCTGTCTCAAAGACTATGTTACAAATATAACTAAGGGTAATTCCTCCAATTGCTCATCATCTTCAACTGAATATCATGCTATCTCTGATGAATGAGTGGCTGAATGAATGATGAAAACAAACTAGGTTACCCTACCTAATAAAGAATATTGGATAGTCCTTGGTTATGGTCTCAAGGTGCATGACAAAATTTAGCAATGTTTGCTTGTGGTCAGTATTTGGATGGATGACTGCCTCAAAACCACATGTATGCTGCCTTGGGTTCCATGATGAAAGAAAGGCAGAAATGTAAGAAAACAAGAGTGGCCAATGCATTCAAATACATGCTTCATAGATTAAATAATAAATAGCATAAGGAGGGAATTTAGGGAGGCTAGGGCAACACTTCTCTTGTGCCTGTGTTTCAGACATATCAACATTCCTGAAGGAGGTGGAGGACTCATCAGTATTTCACAGGTTACCCCACCATCTGTAGTGAGGCTGTTCACAATCCATAATAATGTATTTTTACATTATTGTAATGCCCTACCAAAGGATGCTCACCTAGCCCTGATTATGCTATCCTTTAAGCACCATGTGACTACCCCTTTTATTTTTGTCAAGGCCTTTTAGCTGCTGTTGATAATGTGCTTAAAAAAATCTTCCTAGCTTGTTTGTTAATGCTCTGCTGCTTTAATATCAATGATGGGCTGTTTTAAATTGATTGCTCTGTTGGCCATTCTGAGAACCCTTCAGGCTGAAGAGCAGGGCACAGATTTGTAAACAAACAAACCAGCAAATATAAAATGCAACCATGACTAATTCCATTAAATACACGGGTGTTAAGGGAGGGAGTTTCTCTTGAAGATTAGGCCTTTGAAGCATGTTGTGAAAGTACCTCCCGCACTTTCCAGTCTGAAACTTAAAATGATGCCCTTTGTTCATTTAACGGAAGGAATACATTCTATGTAAATGCCCAATATTTCCCCCCCGAAGGTCATATGCTTTTCCCATGAAACTGCATTCTCTGATAAATCTGCCTAATTTTATGGCTGAAGTACTATTGCAGAGATAATGCTTTAATTACAAACACTGTGTGTGTTTGTTTTTTTAAAACCCACCTCTGAAAAAAAGGTTCATTAGAAATGTTTATGGCACACTAAGCAACATAACACCAATCGCCTGGAGTAGGGTTGTATTTTAGCATTCTTGTCCCAGCAGATTCCATTTTTATATTATGGAAATTTCTGCAGACCTTAGGCCATGAGTATTGAACAATTTTCACCTTTTGTGGCTTCTCATTGACCTACAGTACAATATAGGGGGTTTTGAACATAAAAGAATAATTGACAACCCTTATATTACTCCGAGAGATTGCTTACCCATGTGGTAGGGGAAAAAACTTTTAAACTTACAGTTAATTAGGAGTATGTTATTGATGACAAACCTTTAGCGCATTAGAGAGAGGGCGGCAGAGAGAAAGGGAGAGATTAAATTACTTTCTTTGTCAATTGTTATTTAGATCATTTCTCAACAATCGGTTCTTTGGTTTCTTATTCGTACCAAGGTTTCATTACAATGTTTATGCTCACCACAAATGTTATTGTTATAGTCAGGCCAATTATTTCTAAAGGCAATCTTACATGATAAAAGATGGGACATCTCTGATCGAGTCATAGAGTAAACCCATTGCAACCAATGGGTAGAATCTGACGTCACGCTAAGATGGTTGTTCTGTCAGGGCAAGCTTTTCTTGCAGATATTCCCTCTTCTCCCAACCTCACCATGGTCTAGGACTTCTTCCAACCCTCTCAAGGAGATCTGGGGAGGACACGGGGATCATGTGGAGGAGCAGAAGGGAGAAAGTCTTGTTGGGTTACTTAGGATTCATTACACTGGCTTCTGCTAGCACAACTTAGCTGAATCCAGCCCATTGCACTTAAGTTCGCCATGACTTAAGTCTGTTGATTACAGTGGGTCTATTGACTTAGTGCAGTATTTCTCCTGAGAAGGATATGCAATAATTCTGAGCTCCTTCACTCACTCATTCATTTCATGCAGATTGAAACCCAGGTCTGCAAGGATGGTAGCTTTTGCTCACTACTCTTCATTATATCAGATCTATCACACTAGCGGTGACTAACATTCCCTCCACCCCACAGCAGCTATTTTTGAAGCAACCATGCAGTGGGATCCCCATAGCGAAGGATTGTCTGAAATGATCCATGATTCCGATAAATGATTAATGGTACAATACATTGCCATTGCATTCATTCTATGGAAGTGGAGCCTGACAAGGTAATTGTGGGTTCCTAAAAGAAGTGGGAATCTCAGAAGATCTTGTTCAACAATAGTCATCCCGCTCTAGGACCAGCACACACTGGCTACAGTCCCTCAAAGTACTTAATTTTGTCCTCCATGTAAGGCGCATATGAACTCTTTTCATTGGAGACCATTTCATATAAATATTGAAGAAGTCGTTGCATGGGCAGGAAAAAACCAGTGTTTATGAGTGCTGTGAAATGAAAGGAACAGAGGTAACCAACCAGTGCGTCCAACTCTGGCACACTGCCATCAGGAATCAAATGTCATAAGTTGTGGCAGTGTGTTGCGAATGAGCCTCAAGTCAATTCCCAGCTATTCAGGAATGTCCTAAACAACTGCCAAAATGAACAATACAATCAATACAATGATATTTCTTAAGAACTTGGACCCAGTTTCTAGGACGTTCTCTCTCTTTCCTTGGAGACCTTCCTTTGGAACCAGAGTTGCTAGATGGAGTGGCTTTTCCTTGTAATGACTCTGAACACAATCGCAGTAGTGTAGGAATCGACGGAATGAGAATTGTTAACCCAACAGGCAATGAATTAACCAATCAAAGTGTGCCAGATAGTTCAGTTAGTAGAGCATGTTGGGTGTAAGATTCCTGCATTGCAGGGGTTTGGACTAAATGACCCTCATGGTCCCTTCCAAATCTACAGTTCTATGATTTTATGAAGTCGATAGTGAAGTCATTCTGATTTTTACAAGTTCATTGTACGGGCTGTATCCAATATTCTTCATACTCAAAATAGACCCTTTGAAATTAGTGGACATGAATAACTTGGGTCCATTAGATTCAGTGGGTCTAACTCTCTTATTTCCTGTTGATGAAAATATACTCTTGAGTAAACATAGTCCAGGTACACGGGTGGCGCTGTGGGTTAAACCACTGAGCCTAAGACTTGCTGATCAGAAGGTTGGCGGTTCGAATCCCCGCGACAGGGTGAGCTCCTGTTGTTTGGTCCCTGCTCCTGCCCACCTAGCCGTTTGAAAGCACGTCAAAGTGCAAGTAGATAAATAGGTACCGCTCTGGCGGGAAGGTAAACGGCGTTTCCGTGCACTGCTCTGGTTCGCCAGAAGCGGCTTAGTCATGCTGGCCACATGACCCGGAAGTTGTACGCCGGCTCCCTCGGCCAATAAAGCGAGATGAGTGCCGCAACCCCAGAGTCGGCCACAACTGGACCTAATGGTCAGGGGTCCCATTACCTTTACCTTTAAACATAGTCCAGTCAATATAACCACACATTTTCTTTTTACGTTAGTGTGTGTTGGAGGAAGGGGAAATCCATGAGTCAAAAAGTTACCTCACACCCTTGAGTAAATAGCTTTTGAGTACTGCATTCAGTCAGCTAACAGTGTTTGTGATAAACATACCGGCTGGCATCTTATAACTGAAATTAAATTCCTTCATTGTGCTTTGTAGTCTGCTTTTATTCTCCCACCAAAATTTATAGTTTCTTCTCTATACTGTAAGCGCTATATTTGGAATACATTAGTGAGCTATTTTCGTCAGTCCAGGTTGTATGGTCTATCACATGGAAACGTTTGTTTTTCTTCCTTGGGAAGGATAATGCATATTGAAGGCCCCGGTTAGCCTCCTCCTCAGTAAATTAACTATGGAAAAATCTTTCAATGCACCCTTTCATTTATTTGTTGTATTTAAATTGAACCACACCACTTTCATTTGGTATAATAAAAGATCGTCATCAGTATTAACTGGGTTCGATATAAGTGGTTTGCCTCTCAAATGTATTATAGTTCATTTCATATTTAGTGATGTAGTAATAGCTTAAATTGTACATTGAGGTCAAGCGCTGGTATTGATCCTTTAAAATATAAATATTACTATTAATTAGACATGGGCTTGGGCAACTTACCTGACCTTATCAGTGATTCTGATGTACTATTAGAAAACAAAACAGAAATAGCAAAACAACAAAAATGGGATATAACAGGAAAATAGGGTTGACCTTTACTAAATAAATTAGCAGTACATTAGCTTCTAGAATTAGCAGTGAATGAAAACTTTTAAGAATAAGGTAAAGAAAAACAAGAAAAAGAAGAGTGATAAACAATACAAAAGGAGAATTGTACTTTGCCCAGGATATAGCGGAATATTTTCAATTTTCAATTGTGATCCTGTCAAGGTTTCTTTTGAAGTTCTAGTGAAGCTTAAAGGGTTCATTGGTAAGAGAAGCCATCATTAGCCCTCTGAGTGGAGGGTGCCAGTGCCCAGGATGAGGGCAGGAGGGTTGGACCTCAAGTTTAACAGGAGGCCTCAGATTTAGACACTTGTGTTTATTATTATTATTATTATTGGCATTTTGAAAGTTTTGCAACTTGGTTTTTATGAGCACCAGACCAAATTATGGCATGCCCTCTCAGAGCTTAGAGCTACAAATTTAGGCAAATAATTAATGCCAGGAGGGCAGAGTTGGGTGGGCACACTTGGTATCAGGTGTGGGATGAGCTGGCAGATTAACTGTTTCCAGGCACAGTTATGACCAACACAGCCCTATGTAGCTTGGATCCAGGCTATTTGAAGGATTGTATCTTCTCTATATGAGCCTGCCCATGTTTTGAGCTCTTCTGGGGAGGCTTTTCTCTCAGTCCCACCACCTTCACAGACACATGTGATGGGGACATGGCAGAGGGCCTCCTTGGTGGCTGCTCCCACTTGTGGCACTCCCTTCCATCTGGGGTAGACTGGCTTCCTCTCTGCTTTTCTTTCGCCAGCAGGCAAATACTTCCTTGTTCCAATAGGACTTTGGCCACTAAATGGCTGTTGTGGCATTAGCTGTAGGTCAAGTAATTAAACTTATTGGGTAATATCCCAGTAAGTCATTGGTCTCAAAGGGTTTACTCTGAGTAGGATTACCATCAGATATCACCTGTTATGTGCAGAGACGTACCCAGGAGGGTGGCCTTCTCAGTCATGGGTGCCTAACACAATCACTGTCTTCCCTAGAGAAGGCAACTGTTCCAGCATGTTTTATACCTGATCTGAGTTGCATTTGGATGGGTTATGCTAGATTTCAATGATTTTACTGGCAGTATGGCCGCTGCTCTGAAGCTGCACATCATTCTTTGTGAGTTGTTTTAGATAGGAAATTGTGCCTTCAATAACACTTAGTGAAGGGGAGTTTCTAAATTTACCAGACCCAACAAAGTTCCTTTGTTGCACATTCCAGATTTATAAAATCTGCAGTCCTGAGGACTGAGGATAGTGTGGAAGAGAAGGGGGAAGACGCTGCGGCAAAATGAAAAGGCCATATTGAAAATAATAGTGTCACTTAATCCAGGGTCATAAAAAACCTAGAAAGATGCTGTTGTCCTTCTGCAGTTAAAAGGATTAAATGCAATGAAGAGGTAGCTTGGCTACAGCCACTTGCCCACAGCACTAGATTATCTCTTTGTAGCATTTACACAACGCCGCCGCACTTGCCAATTGCCATGTGCTGTATTGATTGTGTAGCGTACCTGTGTTTAAGCTCTGTAAGAATGCAGCAGCCCAAATATAAATTCCATATGATATTCCTCCTGCCAGGGGATTTTTACCTTCAGGTTTGAAGGTGACAGGCCAAATCATGCTTTTTCTTGGAAACTCTCTTTTTTCCAGGCTTACTGGATCTTCTCTTCCTCAGACACCAGAAATCAAACTGTTCCACAAACCACCCAGGGTCACGTCTTACACCCTTCAATAGCGCAGAGCAAGAATAGAGGTCCTGTAATAAACCACAGAGGTATTAATTACCACAGCTTTATCAGAAGGAGCTATTAGTCCTTTGGTCTGGAACTCAAATACAGTGTTGTGTTATTTTAAGTTGCCATGCCATTCGCCCTCTGGGTTTATTCCCATGGCCAGGCCATTTGGCTCCTCATCTCCACACACAATGCTGTTTTGTTTGCTCAATGCGGGTGAGGGAAAGTTGTTGCCTCAGAGCCAATTGCAATTCAAAAACTGACCTCCTTGCATCTCAGCACGCTTCAACCCACCAAACTTAATCTGCATCTTCAGACCATTTCATTGTACTCGTTTTCCTTTTCTTTGGCCAAATTAAATGAGGTGAAATTGTCTTCCTTTTGAAAAAGGGAGGGAAGGGAGGGGACGTTAAACAAGAAAAGCAGGCAGGCTTTTCATTCATTCATTTTTTAAAGTAAGGTTAATTTGATTAAGGGACACAAGTGGCACTGTGGGTTAAACCACAGAGCCTAGGACTTGCCAATCAGAAGGTCAGCGGTTCGAATCCCTGCGACGGGGTGAGCTCCTGTTGCTCGGTCCCTGCTCCTGCCAACCTAGCAGTTCGAAAGCATGAAGTGCAAGTAGATAAATAGGTATGGCTCCAGCGGGAAAGTAAACGGCATTTCCATGTGCTGCTCTGGTTTGCCAGAAGTGGCTTAGTCATGCTGGCCACATGACCCAGAAGCTGTACGCCGGCTCCCTCGGCCAATAAAGCGAGATGAGCGCCGCAACCTCAGAGTCAGTCATGACTGGACCTAATGGTCAGGGGTCCCTTTACCTTTACCAATTTGATTTCCAGTGGGTACCTTTTTTCTGAGCCTTGGTAGACTGAGAAACTACATCAAGCAGTGAGGTATTCAGGGAACACGTCAGGGAGAAGGAGCAAGTCTTGCTCACTGGCCACACCTCCATGCTAACACACTTGCTGGCTACACACCCAAAGACCCTGCGTTGTTTGTTTCCAAAGGAGCATTGAGTGTGTCCCATCAGCACAAGGATTTCCAGTTGCACAATGCATTTCTGCTCCCACAGACCCCTAAATCTGTTGTAAGGGTTCCGCCAACCCTCTGGGGAGAACGTGGAGGAAGGAGAGGCAGGAAAGTCCCATTGAGCAGGTAGAAATCCTGGCTCTGGCAGCACAGATTGGTTGAATGCCCTATGTACAGCATTAGTGTGAAAGGGGCCTTCTATGCTCAGGCTCAAATTGCTGTGATGTATATGAGTAGAGCTCCTCCATGCCATTGGGAATCTCAGCTAAGCAATGTTCCGGATTGAATAGCGAAGCTGAAGAGATGGGAGCAGGATTTCACATGAATGTTGAATGCGTGACTGAAGGGGCATGGCCAAGCAGCTATAATAATAATAATAATAATAATAATAATAATAATAATAATTTATTTATACCCTGCCCATCTGGCTGGGTTTCCCCAGCCACTCTGGGCGGCTCCCAACAGAATATTAAAAACACGATAAAACATCAAACATTAAAAACTTCCCTGAACAGGGTTGCCTTCAGATGTCTTCTAAAAGTCAGATACCGGTAGTTGTTTATTATCAAGGGCATGACAGTTAGACACAATCCCACTAATCCCTCACACGTTCACTGAATGTGGGTGGTGGTGGTTCTCTGCATATTTATTTGTTTGTTTCATATCTTATTTCGGTTTTCTGATTTCTGGTTTTAACCTTTTAATACTTTTTTATTGTATGGTTGTATGTAGGGTTGTCTTGAATCACTGACATTTCGCTTATGAATGAGACTTTCCTATTCTCCCCCAAATAAGGATGCCACTCTGTTTCTGTGGTTGGTTTTCTGCTTTTGTTTCAGGGCTCACCCCATGGAACAGGTAGCAGGCTGAGGACACATTTGACAACTGTGTACACGCGGCCAAAAGAACCAAAAAGTTCTCAGTGGTTGGAGGGTAGCAACCATCAAGCAGAAACATATTCAGCCTAGCAGCGCAGAACAGGAGTGCTTGAAATTTCCAGTCCAGAAATGCACACGTACAGAGCCCTCTTCTCGTGGAGAGAAGCCCTGCCGTGGGGCCTAGCCCCAGCTTTTTCAAAGGTTTGAAGCAGCAGATAATCAATGTGAAAGTCCAAATTGCAACATCTTAAGCCATCATTTTTCCATGTAATGCCTCAGAAAAGTAAGGTAGGGTGGGAGGGAGGGAAGAGGAGGGAAGGGGGAAGAGAATGTTAAATGACAGAGAACCAGTTCAGCTTTCAAAGAATAAGTGTAGCCCCAAGTGAAAAACCTGACATAAATGCAACAAGATGGCAAAATAAACAAAGCCTGCTATTCTGAAGTTTCAACGGTTATTCATCATTGTCAAGAGTTTCTTTACAGTATAACCATTACAGCAGTTCAGAAAACTGGCAGGTCATCTCAGATATTATTTCTATATCTTAAGGATATCCTTTTCAGGGATGTGGGTGGGGGAGAGAACCCAACAATCTAAGACCTGCACAAGGGGGGGAAAGTATAGCATTCAACTATATCGTTTCTTTTACAGATGACTTTTAAAGATCAAAACACCTCTAATTATGGCAAGTGGGAAGAAGTAAAAGAAAAATACTGTGGTGCCTATTGCTCCATCCTCTGGCTGCGAGGTCCCTGTCAGATATTTAACGTCTATATGAAGCCTTTGAGTGCAATCATTAGGGCTAAGTCTTTAGTATTGTAGTCCCCATTTTATGGGACTCCAGTTGAGGTCAGGCAGGCTCCCTCCCTGTTGAACTTCCAGCACCTACTAAATACTGTGGTTTGGTTTTATAGTTTGAACCGATTTTTATTTTTTGTATTGCATCTTTGTGAGCTGCTTAGATATCAGTTATTTAAATTAAAGAAGTCATGTTGCTCAGTGTCAGGATAAGGTTTTCCTGTACTTGAGTAAACTAATAGAAAAAGTAATAATATATAGTGGTACCTCGGGTTAAGTACTTAATTTGTTCCAGAGGTCCATTCTTAACCTGAAACTGTTCTTAACCTGGAGCACCACTTTAGCTAATGGGGCCTCCTGCTGCCACTGTGCCGCTGGAACACGATTTCTGTTCTCATCCTGAAGCAAAGTTCTTAACCCGAGGTACTATTTCTGGGTTAGCAGAGTCTGTAACCTGAAGAGTCTGTGACCTGAAGCATATGTAACCCGAGGTACCACTGTATTGTTATTACTAATTGGGTTACAACATTTAACATCCCACACTGTGAACTACTGTTCCAGCAGTGATTTGGCAGCCACCGTCACGTTTGATTGTCAGATGCCTCTCAAAGACCTTTTTATGTAGTTAGTCCTATGCAACCATGGGCATAGCCAGGGGACAGGGGGGCAACTGCCCCCCCATCAGGTAAATAAATAAAAATACTTGACTAAAAGTAGAAACTGTAGAAAGATTTTGACAGATTTTTCTGAGCACTTAGGTTCTAAAGAAAGTAATTTAAAACATTTCATTCCAAATCTGCTAGAGTCAGATGTTGATGACAGGTGGGTGTCCTGTCCATCCCCCCCAGTATAAATCCGGTCTAAGTCCATGTATGCAACTGTTTAGTTTCCCTGCCCCCATCAGCCAGTCAAGTTAATGATCATTTTGTACTGGTTTTATGGTGTTTTGTACTTTATCTATCATGTTGTATTGTATGAGCTGGCGATACAGAAATACTTTTTATAAATAAATAAATCAACAAAAGAAAAATGCAATATTAAAATCAGTTAAAACGATGTTAGAATCAGTGAGATGCCTAGTTATAAATACAAAATAAACTAGACCAAAAGAAAAATGAAGCAACAACAAAAAGGGCAATTAAGCAGAATATTTCAAGAGAGTAAGCAGGAACCACTCAACCTCAGATTGCCCCAAAAAGCTTTCTACTGAGAAACCACCCTAACTTTAGGAGTATCTGTAAATTTGGACTCATAGATACCTACTGTAAAATGTGGCTTAGCAATAGATCTAATAAACAAACTATAGTTTCATGATGTGATATTATATCTCATTCTGGGTTTTAACAGCAGTGACTTAGAGTATCCGTGCATTGAAAGAACTTAGAAAGATAATGGAGGTATATTTGATTACTCTCACCTATGTACTAATACTGATAATAGGAACTTCCCTTATTATTTTGAGTTACTGATCCAGTGTTATTTCCCTTGTTGCAGAAATACTTCTAGCTGAGATCAATCATCTTGTTACTGGTGTACATTCCACAGATAGCTGCTTATAACGTACTATGTGAAAACTGGTAACAATTTCCAGTAGATTACCGATGCGATCATTTACACGACCAAGCTCTTATATTAAACAATGTTCCTTGGACAAATTGGGTGCGCAACCCTAATGTAACCCTAATGCTGATTGAAACTATGATACTCCTCAATCTCCTTTGTGTAACAGTGTAGTATTAGTTGGGCTTGAACAGTCTGACACATCACTATAGAATAGTAAACATGTTCCTGTATCTAGCAATGCCTACCTTTCTAACTAAGTAACGACAGGAAAGGTAGCAATCTGGAAAGCTATGGGACTAGCTCTGTGTGTTCAGAATAGCTTTGGATGTGTAGGACTCTATAGGTCATAACCAGGCCAATCTGTTTCCGGGCACAATTTGAAGTACTGGTTATGACCTATAAAGTCCCGCATGGCTTAGGTCCAAGCTATCTGAAAGACCTTATTCCCTCGTACAAATCTGTCCAGGTTTTAAGATCTTTGGGGCAGGCCCTTCTCTTGGTCCCGTCACCTATACCCTCCAACATTTCTCCAATGAAAATAGGGACATCCCATTCCATAATAATAATGTTACTATTTATACCCCACCCCTCTGAATGGGTTGCCCCAGCCACTCTGGGAGGCTTCCAACATTATATTCAGGGGGGACTGGTTACAAAAATATACACATTAGCCAAAACTGCATGAAAAAAATGTGTTTCTTCGGAGAAATTTGCACTAAAATGCTGATGAATTTTAATAAGGATTTAAAAAAATACCGCAGATTGCTGCAGTAATGTGGAAAACTGAATTTAAGATTGAAAAAAATGAGAAACTGAGAGAACTCAAACCGACAGATTCATGCACTGAAGAGCTAAGTATTCAAGAGTCCTTGTGCCCTTTCCTTTCCTTTATTTTAATTTTATACAATTGTTTATACAATGCTATATCATTTTTAAAAATCAAAGCAATTTAGAATAATATCCATATAGAATAAAAACACATAAAAACCAAAATCAGGGACTATCAAATAACTATAATGGAAATATGTATTCTTAATTGCCTGCATAAGGCTGTAGTCGCACAGAAGCTATTTCTATTTCCCTTACTGTTAACTTGCACGTTATATTTGAGCAAGTTTAGTGCTTATTTCTGTGTTATTTGCAAGCAGATTGTTTTCCAGAAGCAAATAACATGGAAAGGAGCACTGAATTTGCAGTATATTCCATTATATTTCCAAAAATGGTTTTTACATCGTGTGAACGCTCCAATAGTCATCATGTGGAAATTAACAGTTAGGGAAACATCGAGAATGTGAAATAAACTGCTGTTTGAATGCAGTCTAAGCATGGCAGAATAGAAAAGCATTCTGCAGGCATTTAAAGGCTGAAACAGAAGGTGCCTCCTTCCACAATGAAGCAAAATCAGCTGAGAGAGAGAAGTCTGGAATTTCCTAAATGAAACAATACTTCAAAGATCTAAGCTTTTAATGAAATAATGCTTGAATGAGGGAAACCATAAGCAGATATGGTTGTGGGGCTCTGATCCTGCAGTCAGTGACCATTGTTGACTCATTACCCACCACACAAATTAAAATTTAAAAAGATGAATCATGTGTCATAATATTTATACTTCTTCAGTTACTACACTCTAGTAATTAAACACATAAGGTGATCACATGTTATGGGCTGATCTGTGTGTCCACTTTGATTCAAATGACTTATTCAACACCGTGCAGGAAAAACTAAATCACATTTCACCTAATGGTGTGAAAAGTTAATTATCAGTGTCAATTAGACACTCAAGTCACTGAGTAATTACACTGTAATTGACAAGGGTTAATTACTTCTATTGTAAATTAAACGATGTGTGTCTTTCTGAGGAACACTGTACAAGGAGTGCCTGAACTATTTGGTATGATCGATTTTGATTTTGTTGACTTTTTCCACAGATTTTGAATTTTCAGTCTGTATCGGTTGACTGTGGCCAATGAAGAAACTGTTAAATCAGGCCCCCTTTTTTTGTTTGGTTGGGTATCTTATCATTATTTCAAAGGATGCAGATAATGAAACAGTGAGCCTTATTCAGTTGCTAACAGGAAAATGGCAACCTTGTGTTGAGAATCTCCAGAAGATTGGCCTTCTTACCACTGTTGTCACATTGTGCATCTCACCTCTACAACCAATCAAAGATGTGGAGCACGGGCAAGGAAATGTACAGTTTAATGATGCCACAGAAGAATGTAAAATGAGTTTATTGGATCAGGCCTACCATCCTGTTCCCACAGTGGCTGACCGGATACCCATTGGAAGCCTGCAAGATGAACATAAGCACAACATGAGTCTGCCCATCTGTGATTCTCAGCAACTAGTATTCAGAGGCATAATGTCTCTGACAGTGGCTAGTAGACATTGGCAGCCTTGTCTTCTGTGAATCTGTCTAATCCCATTCATTATTCTGAAGATTCATTCATTTGTGTGCTTTTCTAAGTGGAAACAGTCCCTCCCCACCAGCGTGCTCACAAAGTTGACCGAGTGGCTTAAGGGACAAGGCCAGGCTAAACAAAGTGAAAACGACATTTTAAACATCAAGTCTATTTAAAAAAACAAAACAACAAAACAACAGCAAAAATGAAACACCCCATAACCGTACCACAAATAAGTAAGTGGTTCAAAAAGACATCCAAAGAATGGAGCGTTTTACAGGCCATCACCTCCTCAATGCCCGTTTTTAAAGAGGTGCTGCAGAGTGGAGTGGACTGGGTGATGGTTTCTCTGGAGCTGTGCCCAGAAGGTAGAGGGATCTTCACAGGCAGACCCTGGAATGCTGCTCCTCTCCATCAGAAGCATTGCAGCCAGATGCAGGCATGGGCAGGGATGGAGAGAGGCCTCTTGGTGGAGGTCATGTCAAGGGTAATGTCTATTTCCACCCTGGCTTGTTTATTGCATCCTGGGTGGTGGTGGTGGTGGTAGGACTTGTTATGATTATGTGATCAGCTGTGCACACAGCTAGTAGCGAATCGTCAAGGAGTGAATAATATCAGTCAATCGTTTAACATTAAGATGTGGCTAGCTGGAAAAAATATACCACAGGTAGGCATCAACTTCCCAATGTGTGTGGCACGGCACAGCTGACCTGGCCCAAGGGGAGGTAGAAAAATGTACCAAGGCAGGGAACAGAAAGAATAGTCTTCAAGGCATATGGGGTCCCTCTTGTTAATGCAGCTGGAGATTGATAGGCAGAATAGCTCCCCCTCCCTTTTCTAAACAGCTTTAAGCTCTTTAAGGCCTGATATTTCATTTCAGAATCACAAGTGCTCCATCTAGTGGTTAATGGTTTTCTTTTGCAAACATCAGTCGGTCTTTGTATCTTAATAAAATGTTACGGCTTATGAACTTTCTGCAATTATAATTGTTGAAATCACAGGTTTGTGGGTTGTTGTTTTTAAAAAAGAGTCAGTCTCAAGTGTGTGTGTGTGTGTATGCACTGAGGAGGAATGCAGTTTTGTAGTTCCATGTTGGTGCTGCCACCAAAATTAAGACACTGAGCTTCCTATCATGCTTGTTTCATTTGGCCAACAGAAGTTGTGTTTTATCCCAAGTATTGTCTAGCAGGTTTTAATGCAGCACCATCAATCCAAACAAGTAAGACGATGCCCTACTGGTGGTAATCTGAGAAGTCAGCTTGGAGTGTTTGTGTGTGTGTCAGTGAGACACTTCTGGAAGCTAGGAGCTGGATCCCAAGCGTACAGGAAAAACACTTCTGCTTGCACAGTTGCTTCTTGGTCTGTGTGCAGATTCATAGCTAGTTTGTCCATCTATTCCTCCCCTATAAAGTATGACTCAGGACCATAATACCTCAAGGACCGACTGCCTCTCCGCATATGAACTGACCTGGGCCCTGAGATCGTAATCTGAGGCCCTTCTTCATGTGCCTCCTCCACAAGAGGTCCAGAGCATAGCAACACAAGGATGGGCCTTCTCTGTGGTGGCCCCCTGTTGGTGAAATGCTCTCTCCAGAGAGGTTTGGCTGCCTCCTTCATTACATATCTTCAGGCACCAGACAAAAAGGTTTCTTTGTAACCAGGCCTTTGGCTGATTAAACATTCTGGTATTTTTAAATGTTTTTGTGGGAGGGGGGTTATTGGTTTGTTTTTGTTTTGTTTTTATTTTTATATTGTGAACCACACGGTGATGTTTGGGGGAAGGGCGGTATATAAATTTAATTAACAATAATATTAATAGATTCTGGCTTCAGGCTTGCCTTTGCACTTCCCCATCTTGTTCCAAATGATCTCTCGCTGACAGTGATTCCCCAGCAGGTGACAAACCCTGACCTGGAGATTAATCTCTGATCATCTGATGCCTCTTGGATACCACCCTCTGTCAGCATCCTAGCCAATCAAATTTGTAAATCAGAATCACACATACTGTCATTATCAGTTCTCTGTAGACAGTTCTGTGGACAGATGGGATAATTTGCAGGATCTGCACTAACAAGGGTTTGGGATAGTCCTGGTTTATAGGTTGCAAAGGAATAATAAAGAGTATTCGATCCCTAGTCCTCTTGTCCAGAGGCATGTGAAGAGGAATTTACAAGCCTAGGACTGCATAGCCTCAATGTCAGTAACTCTAACCCCAGCAGACTCAAAATGATGACAGGCATCTAAGAAATAACTACCCAGGGAAATGGTGAAAAGCCAGAGACTGTCTAACCACAAAGTAGAGAGCTGAAAACTCTATGTATTGCAAGCTTGGAAGTCAGATTCTGTGCTGATGCTCAAACAACACATCAGATGATTTCTGCAGAAGCAGTCAAACATATGGACAAAGATAGCGAAACTACGAGAGGCGTTTTTAGAACTTTATTTGCTTTCTAGGTGGGGAAGGGAACACACAAACAGAACATATGCAAACACTGCCATTCGGGAAGATCAACTGCAGGAAGAGAGGTAAACTTTCCGCAGAACGGGCAACCTTTTTGAAAAGGCAATTCAAAGTTGGATGCAAGAACTTTTCTGCAAGCATATTCGAAATGACATCTGGTGGAAAGAGGAGCTTGGAAATCACAATGCTCAACGACATATGAGAAATCAACGTGCCGTGCACAAAACCAGCAATCTGCCTGCTGCAAGTGTCCTAATGGTGCTTGAAGTAGCTCTGGGATGGAACCGAAGTAATTTCTCCACTGGTATTAGTTTGCCTATGCCTGGTGTAGTTCAAGGAAGCTTAGGCATAGTTTGGCTGTCCACAGTGATAGGGTAAAGGCTGTCAATAAGTGGTAGAACACAAAGCATGAGGAAGGTCCCAGGTTCAGTTGCTGGCATCTACAGGTGAGGCTTAGAAAGACTGCTATTTGAAACCTGATGAACCCCTAACCAGGCAAAGGAGATAATACCAAACTAGATGGACCAACCATCTAATAAGGCAGCGTCTTATTTTCTAGCTTAGACACACCACGAAGATTTGCTCCTTTTCCCTTATGGGGTACCCAACAGCCCGTATAGAGTCCTTAAGTAGTTTCCCTATTGGAAGGCGAAAATAACAGAGGCCAACCAGAGTATATTGAGAAGCAAAGCAGCTAGTAAGCCTGATCTTTATTAAACTGTTGCAACAGGGCCCCCACTCACCACACACAGGAGGGAGGAGGAACCCAGAACAATGGTGTGCAAGCCCTTATAGACATTTGAAACTGCCCACTCTGTAGCTCAAGACCACCCCAAAAAACATCATACTTACATCACAGAAGGAGGTGGTCTCCAACAGAAATCCTGCTTGTCAGGATACCTGGTAATGGTCACTGATTGCTTTACCTGGGCAGCCTGGCCATTCCGTTTGAGATGCTAAATACTTAGTTCCTGAATCCAGGCTCACCCTATTCATGCACAAATATGCCTTTAAGACAGGATTTGTGAGTAAAGAGACAATGGGGAAGCTTCCTCACTGCAGAGGAATATTTGAGGTCACTGAGAGACTGAAAGAGTCAAAATGGCTTCAGGGTTGCTCTCCCATACTATTTCAGACATGTGGTTTATATACTTATGTATGTGTTTACCTTGTACATTTATGAACATTTAATTTATATATACATATAAGACCTTAGAATTCCTATAACACAACTAAGGTCCTTTTAACTGTATGGACACAGTGGTCAAGAGAACATCCTATATGGGCTATATGAGACTCATTTTCAATTGCTGGTTATTATTGGGTTTGCCTTTGATAGGAGGATGCATCTAGAATCAGAGATGGCAGGTAGAGCCATCTAGTCTAGCTCTGAGCTTGATGACAGAGCTAGAGCAGATTCTGGTCCAGCCTCTGTCTGAAGACCCTCAACGAAGGACAGGACACCAGCCCCCCAAAGCATTTGTCAAACTGAACTTCCTGTTAAGAAGTTTCTTCTACTGTTTGGCTACTGTCTTGTACGTAAATGGCTCCGACACCCCCAGAAGACAAACAGATAGAAGTGTAGTAAATTTACTGACTAAGCTATGTTGCATTAAATACGTATTATCTGTTACACCACCTGATTCCTGAAGTGGTGTCAGAAAATATATTTCACCACTTTGCTTCAAGCCTATTGATTACTGTTCCAACTTTATTTTCTTAGTTTGGGTGTCATTTTTACTTAGCTTGGGGTTTCTTTCTCCCTCATAGAGTTATCCCAGCCAATCAGCAGTATATATACAGTGGTACCTCGGGTTACATACGCTTCAGGTTACATACACTTCAGGTTACAGACTCCGCTAACCCAGAAATATTACCTCAGGTTAAGAACTTTGCTTCAGGATGAGAAGAGAAATCGTGCAGTGGCGGCGCAGCGGCAGCAGGAGATCCCATTAGCTAAAGTGGTGCTTCAGGTTAAGAACAGTTTCAGGTTAAGAACGGACCTCTGGAACAAATTAAGTACTTAACCTGAGGTACCACTGTATATATATGATGACATCACGGTGCTATGTAGCCATTCAGATTTGGCCATGTGATGTCACTAACGACAAGTGAAGTTAATTGAGCAAGAAAGCAGATTGTCCATATGGAGGATCCAGACACTTAGATGACTTGTTGTCGTCATTCTGTACAACATTTTCATCTTTTAATGCAGCCCTTGAAATATTACTTAAAAAGTGGGGTGCTGTTTCCTGCTGCTGAGAACATTTATGAAAAGTGAATCCTTCTCGCGCTGTCCCTATTTAACTGGCCCACTGATGGTGCCCCAGATGTCTCATCATAGCATCTAACTGGATTCAGATTAGAGCGCCATCAAACAGCACTCACTGTTGCTGAGATTTGCAGCGTCTCTTTCCATTCCCTGGACACTAGAACTAGGATCATGTCAGAATATGGGCTAAACAGAAGGGAATTTGTTTGATGCCTTGCCTGTGGACCGCTGCAAGACTGCTTACAAATTTACTAGTCACTAAGAAATTGGTAAGCAACGTTAGAAAACGTCTAAGTAGGGACCAGAGAGACTGTCTGACGAGTTCCTGTGAAAATAAATGATCTTGCAGTTATCATAAGCTCCTTATTAACAAAGTCCCGGGAGTACAAAAGAAGAGAAAAAAACACATGGCCTGTTACATTGGTAAGCCTGCTAAGTGAATAAGCAGCAAAAATTCTCACTGAACAGGCTGCTTACACTGATTTAGTTCAATTAGGTTCAGCAGGATTACACCAGTGCAAGGTGTTTGGGAATATCCCTGGGGGTGCACATCTTTACTGAACCAACTTGAAAGGTTCAGGTTAGACACAGCAATTTTGAAAGCATCCCTGCAAAGTTCATCTGCCAAAACTTCAACAAGCCTGCCTCAGTAGCGTACCGAGGTCTTTTCAATATGTCAGAGGCGAGATTTGCCGATAACCCAGAAAACCTACATTTCCCCGCTACTTTAAATGGAGATCTTGCCTTTTGTAAATCTAATGGAATGTGGAGGACCTTAAAATATTGATTTACTGACAGTTGTTGAAAAGAGCAAGCAAGAGATGAAAATCTGTTGTTTATTTCCACTACTGGTTGCATATTATTTTTTAAAATAAAAATGTTATTTCAGAAATTATGAGGGTGGGGGCGGAAAATGAAAGAAGAATCTTAAAACATCTGATTGTATGTGTGTTTTCCTTTTGATATAACACCAGAGAGGGCCAAACCATATGTTGTTTCCTCATGTTTCTAGCTGGAGGCATTGGCAAAGAGTTAATAGGCACTCCTCCCAAGGTCAGTCAAACACATTTTGCTACCTGTGATGGAACAGCAAATGGTGCCCACCTTCAAGCCAAGGTGCCTATTGAAATTATCTTTTCCATCTGGCTGCCTCAACTGTTACATCCAAGCAGGTCACTATAAGAACTGATGCATGAGCTTGCTTTATTCCTCCTCCCTCTCCATCCTCCCCGCCCCCTTGTGTCGTGCCATGGTCAGATCACTTCCTGGTGCAACTGGACTTCTCTGCGACCCATCCCCTCTGCAGGGAGGTGGGACCAATTTGGATGGTCCGCCCCCGCCACTTAATGGATCCAAATGGTCTCCAGAGAGTGGTAGGGAATGCTTTATCCCATGTTGATGGCCTTTCGGCTGATTCCCTGGTGGCCCGCTGGAATATGGAGTTAACCAGGGCTATTGACTGTTTGGTTCCGAAGCGCCCTCTCCGATTGCATGGAGCCCGGACAGCCCCGTGGTTTTCCACGGATCTGAGGGCAATGCAACAATTGTTGAGACGGCTAGAGCGCCGGTGGCGGATAACTCATTCCAAATCTGACCGGACACAGGTTAGAGCTCAACGTCGAGCCTACCAAGTGGCGATAGCGACGGCGAAGAAGACTTTCTTCGCCGCCTCTATTGCATCTGCAGAAAACAGCAGCAGGAGACTTTTTCAGGTGGTTCACAATTTAGCAGAACCACCTGCGACATCTGGGCCCAGTACGGGCCACATGATCTCCTGCAATGATTTTGCAAAGTTTTTTGCAGATAAAATCGCTCAGATTCGGGAAGAAGTAGACTCCACCGTGGGAGCAGGGCCAGGGCGGGAGAGTGCTAGAGTCCTGTCTAGTCAAGTTGCGTGGGATCAATTCCAACCTGTTACCTCCGAGGATGTGGACAGGCTGCTTGGACGAGTGAAGCCAACCACCTGTCTCCTGGAGCCTTGCCCATCCTGGCTTATAAAAGCTAGCCGGGAAGGACTGGGCGATGGGCTTCGTGGGGTGGTGAATGCTTCCCTCCGTGAGGGAGCCTTCCCAGACCCACTGAAAGAGGCGGTTATTAAACCGCTTCTTAAAAAACCATCTTTAGATGCGGCCACGATGGCCAATTATCGCCCAGCCTCAAATCTTCCATTCTTGGGCAAGGTGATTGAGCGAGTGGTTGCTGAACAACTCCAGGCACGCCTGGAAGAAGCGGACCATTTGGATCCCTTCCAGTCGGGATTCAGGCCTCATCATGGGACTGAAACTGCCTTGGTCGCACTGGTTGATGATCTCTGGCGGGCTAGGGACAAAGGTGAGAGCTGTTTCCTAGTTCTGCTGGATCTCTCAGCGGCGTTTGATACCATCGACCATAACATCCTTCTGGACCGTCTTGAGGGGCTGGGAGCTGGGGGCACTGTCATACCATGGTTCCGCTCCTTCCTGCTGGGCCGTGTTCAGAAAGTGGTGGTGGGGGATGAGTGTTCAGACCCCTGGGCTCTCACTTGTGGGGTGCCTCAGGGTTCTGTCCTCTCCCCCATGCTTTTCAACATTTACATGCAGCCACTGGGAGAGATCATCAGGAGGTTTGGGCTGGGTGTTCATCAGTATGCGGATGATACCCAGCTCTACCTCTCTTTTAAATCAGAACCAGTGAAGGCGGTGAAGGTCCTGTGTGAGTGTCTGGAGGCGGTTGGAGGATGGATGGCGGCTAACAGATTGAGGTTGAATCCTGACAAGACAGAAGTACTGTTTTTGGGGGACAGGAGGCGGGCAGGTGTGGAGGATTCCCTGGTCCTGAATGGGGTAACTGTGCCCCTGAAGGACCAGGTGCGCAGCCTGGGAGTCATTTTGGACTCACAGCTGTCCATGGAGGCACAGGTCAAATCTGTATCCAGGGCAGCTGTTTACCAGCTCCATCTGGTACGTAGGCTGAGACCCTATCTGCCTGCAGACTGTCTCGCCAGAGTGGTGCATGCTCTGGTTATCTCCTGCTTGGACTACTGCAATGCGCTCTACGTGGGGCTACCTTTGAAGGTGACCCGGAAACTACAACTAATCCAGAATGCGGCAGCTAGACTGGTGACTGGGAGCGGCCGCAGAGACCATATAACACCGGTCTTGAAAGACCTACATTGGCTCCCAGTACGTTTCTGTTTTTTTTTTTAATAATTTTTTATTAAGGTTTTAAACAAACAAAAAAGAAAAACAACACACACAAAAAACAATACCTAACTTAACAATAAAAACACAAAGCATAACAATTAAAAACAAACTCTCTTTTCCATTTCCAATTTTAAATTACTTATTTTCTGGACTTCCTCATGTTGGGATATTTCCGTTCCACCTTAAAAGGGAGCAGGCTTTGTAAGTTACAGAGTCTGCGCATGTCCTGTTCACAGGATGTTTATGCTTGCTGTTTCCTTTCGATTTCAGTCGGGTCGAGATGCTGACTCAGAACGGTCATGTTTTTCTTTGTTCTGTTCATCGCTAAATAAAGTCTGTAAATATGCTCTTCTGCTCTTCTGCGGTGCAAGCTTTCTGGCTGTGTTTCTGCTGATAAAGGATGTGCACGAGCCTGGAATGTGGCAGTCTATTTCTAAGGCTTCGTGTCGCTAATTGCTGGATCTGCGTGGCTACAGAGATCGATGGGCGTCCGGCAGCCGGCTTGGGGCTCAGATGGACGCTATCTCCCTGGCAGTATCCCAACACCTCATACCTCCCTCTTTTGTATTCCAATCCACATTATTTGTCCAGCAGTTTCTTTTCCACTTTTTTAATCTCAATCTTTAATTTAATAAAACGTTAAGATATATAACTTCAACTTTTTTTAAACCTAATCCTTGATCTTAATGTCATATAGCTTTAAATTTTTCCCTTTTATTATCAAATTTCCATTTCTTTAAACATCTTTAATCTTGATCTTTAATCTTAATCTATCCTTAACTTTAACCTGTACAGCTGGAAACCACTTGTTTTCAGTCCAACATCACTCTAACATTCCTTAATTTTGCAGTGTTTCTGAAGATAGTCTTTGAATTTCTTCCAGTCTTCCTCCATCGACTCTTCTCCCTGGTCACGGATTCTACCAGTCATTTCCGCCAATTCCATATAGTCCATAAGTTTCATCTGCCATTCCTCCAGCGTGGGAAGTTCTTGTGTCTTCCAATACTTTGCGATGAGTATTCTTGCTGCTGTTGTTGCATACATAAAGAAAGTTCTATCCTTTTTTAACACCATTTGGCCCACTATGCCCAGGAGAAAGGCCTCTGGTTTCTTGGGAAAGGTATACTTAAATATCTTTTTTAATTCATTATATATCATTTCCCAGAAAGCCTTAATCTTTGGGCACGTCCACCAAAGGTGAAAAAATGTACCTTCAATTTCTTTACATTTCCAACATTTGTTATCGGGCAAGTGATAGATTTTCGCAAGCTTGACTGGGGTTATGTACCACCTGTATATCATTTTCATAATATTCTCTCTTAAGGCATTACATGCCGTAAATTTCATACCTGTGGTCCATAACTGTTCCCAGTCAGCAAACATAATGTTATGACCAACGTCCTGTGCCCATTTAATCATAGCCGATTTTACCGTTTCATCTTGAGTATTCCATTTCAGCAGCAGGTTATACATTCTTGACAAATTCTTAGTATTGGGTTCTAACAATTCTGTTTCTAATTTGGATCTTTCCACCTGGAAGCCAATTTTCCTGTCCAATTTAAATACCTCCATTATTTGATAATAATGAAGCCAGTCTCGCACTTTGTTTTTTAGTTTTTCAAAACTCTGCAATTTCAGTCTATCTCCGTCTTGTTCCAAAATTTCCCAATATTTCGGCCATTTGACCTCCATATTGACCTTTTTCAAGGCTTTCGCTTCCATTGGTGACAGCCACCTTGGGGTTTTATTTTCTAGCAAATCCTTATATCTTATCCAGACATTAAACAGCGCTTTCCTGACAATGTGGTTTTTAAATGCTTTATGTGCTTTGACCTTATCATACCATAAATATGCATGCCATCCAAATACATTATTAAAACCTTCTAGATCCAAAATGTCAGTGTTTTCAAGAAGTAGCCATTCTTTCAACCAGCAAAAAGCTGCTGATTCATAGTACAGTTTAAGGTCTGGCAGGGCAAATCCACCTCTTTCCTTTGCATCCGTTAATATTTTAAATTTTATTCTGGGTTTCTTGCCCTGCCAGACAAACTTAGAAATATCTTTCTGCCACCTCTTGAAACAATCCATTTTGTCCACGATCTGCAAAGTTTGAAACAAAAACAACATTCTGGGCAATACATTCATCTTTATCGCAGCAATACGGCCTAGCAGTGAAAGCTTCAAATTTGACCAAATTTCTAAATCTTTTTTCACTTCTGACCAACATTTTTCATAATTATCTTTAAATAAATTCCCATTTTTTGCTGTCATGTTAATCCCCAGGTATTTAACTTTCTTAACCACTGTTAAACCTGTCTCATTCTGAAACCTCTCTCTTTCAAACGATGTTAAATTTTTCTCTAAAACCTTGGCTTTTGACTTGTTCAATTTAAATCCTGCCACTTGACCAAATTCTTGAATCAGTTCTAAAACCCTTTTTGTACTAGATTCTGGCTCCTGTAACGTCAATACTAAGTCATCTGCAAATGCTCTCAATTTATAGTGTTTAATTCCGACCTGTATACCTTTAACCATCTGGTCCCTTCTAATCATATTCAGCAGAACCTCCAGGACCGAAATAAAAAGAAGTGGGGAAATTGGGCAACCTTGTCGTGTCCCTTTTTCAATTTTAAGTTCTTCCGTCACAACATTATTTACAATTAGTTTAGCCTTTTGTTCTGAATAAATTGCACTTATACCATTCTCAAAACCTTGGCCTACCCCCATACCCTGTAGATTCTTCTTCATAAAATTCCAAGAAATATTGTCAAAGGCTTTCTCCGCGTCTACAAATATCAGCACTGCTTTAGTGTTTATATTCACTTCTAATTTTTCCAAGATATCAATTATATTCCTCAAATTGTCAGACAAATGTCTTCCTGGGAGAAAGCCTGCTTGGTCTTTGTGAATCTCTTCCATCAATACTTTTTTAAATCTCTTCGCCAAAATATCTGCAAAAATTTTGTAATCCACATTAAGTAATGATATAGGGCGGTAGTTCTTAAGTTGTGTCTTTTCAGTCTCTGTTTTTGGTACAAGTGTAATATATGCTTCTTTCCACGACTCTGGTGCCCTTTCCCCCTCCATAATTTCATTACAGACCTCTTTCAATGGTTGAATTAACCATTCTTTTAAAGATCTGTAGTATCTAGAGGTCAAGCCGTCTGGTCCTGGAGATTTACCCAGTTGCATATTTTGAATGGCACCTTCTATTTCCTGTTCAGTTATTCTATCATTCAAAATTAGTCTCTTTTCTTGAGATATTTTTTGTAGTCCATTTGTTTTCAAAAATTGGTCTAAATCTGTTTCTTTCACTGGCCCTTGAGTATATAGTCTTTTAAAATACTTCTGGAAACAACTTCTAATCTCTGCAGGGTTCTGTATATTCCTTCCTTCCACTTCTAAATTCGTAATCGTATTTAGTTTTTGTCTCTTTTTCATTTGCCATGCCAACAATTTACCACATTTATTGGCCGATTCAAAAGTCTTTTGTCGCATTTGTTTGATTTTCCATTCTATTTCCTGATTCATTATTTTCATATATTGTACTTGATATAACTTTAACTCTCTCAGAATCTCTTGAGATTTGGGATTTACTCTCAGTCTTTTTTCACATTCATTCATTTTGTTCATAATTTTATCCTTCTTTTCATTTTGAGTTTTTTTCTTTATCGCATTCTGTTGTATTAAGAACCCTCTCATAACAGCTTTACTTGCGTCCCAGATTACTCTTTTCTCCACGATGGAACTAAGATTTATCTCGAAGTAATCTCTTAGAGTTTTTTGGGCCTTCTTGAGAAATTCTTCATCTCTAAATAAGGTGTCATTCATCTTCCATCTGAAGGAGCCAGTTGGTGTTAGTCTCATTTCCATCTTAACAGCATTATGGTCGGAGCAAATTTTTGGGCAGATTTCCACCTTTCTTGTCTTTGGTGCCATTCCTCTAGTTATCCAAATTTGGTCAATTCTTGTCCAAGTCATTTTGGCTTCAGAAAAGAAGGTTCCCTCTTTTGCCAAGGGGTTTCTAATTCTCCAAATATCCACTAAGTCCAAGTTGTCTGTCATGTCAAAAAAGGTTTTCGGTAGTCTACCATCTTTGGTGACTACCTGTCTTTGTGCCTTGTCCATATAAGTAGATACCACTCCATTCATATCTCCCATCAAAATCATGTTGTAATCCATATGGTCCATCAAGGTCTCATGCAACTTCTTAAAAAAATCAGATTTCCCATCATTTGGTGCGTAAACTCCTACAATCAAAAATTTTTCTCCTTGTGTTTGAATTTCAATTGCCACAAATCTTCCTTGGTCATCTTTAAAAACAAATTTTGGTGATAAATTGTCTTTTGCGTAAATCACAACCCCTCTCTTTTTAACTTTATCTGATGAAATAAATTCCTGACCAAGTCTTTTATTTATCAACAATTTCCTGTGTAATCTTGTTATGTGTGTTTCTTGTAAACAAATTAGGTCCAATTGTTCCTTTTTTAATATATGAAATACTGACTTCCTCTTCTGAGGGGAATTCAAACCCCGACAGTTCCATGTTAAAAGTTGCAGGGCCATGATGTTATTGTTTTAGTTCTCCTCCTACTGCACCTAGTGCCTGTTCCTCATCCGTCGGTGGTATCCCTTCTTTCAAAAGGTCTTTTGGTTCCGGAGATAGTTCTTTTTGTAGGTCTTCTCCGTGGTCTCTACAAAATTTGTCTTTGTCGTCTTCCGATCTTATTTTCCTCTTCTTTCCTTTGTAGCTAAAAGACAGGCCTTGAGGAAGTTCCCACCTGAAATTGATATTGTTCCTTCTCAGCAGGATAACCAAGTCTTTATATTTTGATCTGAGATCCAGAAGATATTTCGGAATATCTTTGAATATTTCCACCCTTGTCCGATGGATTTCCAGTGTCTTCTTGAAATGTAGACCCAAAATCTTATCCCTCTCTTCTTTTGTTCGAAAAGTAATCAGACAGTCTCTCACCTTCTTCTCTCCTCTTCTCCCAAGTCTGAAGGCATTTACTATTCTGAAACTGTCTTTTACCAATTCTGGATCCCAAAAGTCCAAAAATTCCTGCGTGAGAAATTCAGCTAGATTGTCCTTTTCCACCTCAGGTACCGATCTGACCCGAAGATTCACTTGCTTTTCCTTCAAATCGATCATAGACAGGGTTAGTTTGTGGTCTTCCAATTGTTTGTGCAGTGTTGGTAATTCCTCTTGAACCTCTTTAACTTCCGTAGCAGAAGTTGTAGCAATTTCTTTAGCCTCCTCAGCAATCTGGCGAATTGAGGCCGATTCCTCTAATAATTTCTGAATAGTCTCTGTGTTAGTATTTACTTTTTGGCCCAAATTATTTATACTTGCTGTATTCTGGTTAATACTTGCTGTATTCTGGTTAATACTTGCTGTATTCTGGTTAATACTTATTGTGTTTTGATCAATCTTATCAGAAGCCTCTGCTACTTGTTGACTTATTCTATTCAAAGATTCATTAACTTTGGCCAAAACTTGAGCAAAGGATTCCTCACTTGTTGTGCTTTTTACCTTTACTTGTGCCGATGAGGCTATTGTTGAGGTTCCAGAAGGGCCTGAGGCCGAAGATCTCCTTTGTAATCCTTCTTCTGTGCGAAGAGGCCTCCCCGATCTTGTAGTCGAAGCATCCGCCTTCTCTTTCCCATCTGCCATTCCTTAGATAACGCCAAGGTCAGTCACGTATTTAAAATTGAACAGTGGAAATTTCCTGCCAAGCAGTGTGAGAACTCCTCAAGTCTGCTACAGTTTCAGTTGTAACAAATTGTAACAGTTCCAAGTTCCACTAGGGGGACAATGTAACAGTCATAAAAGTTCTTGGATACTTTAATTTCATTTTTTTTTAAGCCCCCCTAGTTTATTCAGGAAGAAAACAGTCTATTCAGAATTTTTAACTTAGGACCAGGAGATATATATTCACATAAATTGTCCAAACTTTTATTTCTTGTGCAGGACTAGCTGTCAAAATATATTACAAGACAGTACCTCTCTTTCTTTACTGAGATCTGGAGAGCCTTTCCCAGGGAATTGAGTGGTGGTTCGATCCCTTCTTTTCCACTCTTTATGAAGAAATCACATCCACAGTCCTCCCCCTTTCCCCTCAATTTAGAAAGGGAAAAGTCCAGGTTGGATGATTGGATTAAAGTCCGCTAAAACGTACTTTCCAATTGCTTCCACTTTCAAGTTCAATGCTTTATTTTATCTACAAATAGAGAGGCTGACTTCCTTTTTAAGCCTCTTTCCGTTTTCGGCCAGATTCCAGTTTTATAAAGTTCCAATTTTAATTTGTATCCTACTCACGGATCGCTGATTTTCAGGTCCGGATTTTAAGGAAGAAAGGCAGCGCTCTCCGATCAACAGCTTGCGGCTTCACACCACGAACGAGCAGACAGCCCACAGCACAGCGCTCTCCCCCGCTCCGATTTCAAGCCCGTTTCTGGGCTTTTTACCGGGTTGGGGGGGGCGCCAAATGTGCCCGCTGGGATCCAAGCTCACAGGCTTCTCCCGCCTGTGATTTTTAGGGGTCCCCCGCTACGCCGAAAGAGGGGTCCGACCCTTAATTCGCGGTGAGATTTCCTCCGGTGGAGGAAATCCGCCATTAATCGCTGGCGCCGCCTCCGGAAGTCTGGCTCCCAGTACGTTTCTGAGCACAATTCAAAGTGTTGGTGCTGACCTTTAAAGCCCTAAACGGCCTCGGTCCAGTATATCTGAAGGAGCATCTCCACCCCCATCGCTCTGCCTGGACGCTGAAGTCCAGTTCCGAGGGCCTTCTGGCGGTTCCCTCACTGCGAGAGGCCAAGTTACAGGGAACCAGGCAGAGGGCCTTCTCGGTAGTGGCGCCCGCCCTGTGGAACGCCCTCCCATCAGATGTCAAAGCGATAAACAACTACCTGACATTCAGAAGACATCTGCCTGCAGGGAAGTTTTTAATATGTGACATTTTAGTGTATTTTTCATCTTTGTTGGAAGCCGCCCAGAGTGGCTGGGGAAACCCAGCCAGATGGGCAGGGTACAAATAATAAATTATTATTATTATTATTATTATTATTATTATTATTATTTTATAGTGGGGTAGGAGAGCTGAAAATAATGCCAATATACTTCACACCTGGCAACCCATACACCCCTTTGGTTTCAGATAGTACTTGAGTAAAAAGGTAAAGGTACCCCTGACCATTAGGTCCAGTTGTGACCGACTCTGGGGTTGTGCGCTCATCTCACTCTATAGGCCGAGGGAGCCAGCGTTTGTCTGCAGCATTTGTCTGGTCATGTGGCCAGCATGACTAAGCCGCTTCTAGCGAACCAGAGCAGCGCATGGAAACGCCGTTTTACCTTCCCGCCGGAGCAGTACCTATTTTTCTACTTGCACTTTGACATGCTTTCGAACTGCTAGGTGGGCAGGAGCAGGGACCGAGCAATGGGAGCTCACCCCGTCATGGGGATTCGAACCGCCGACCTTCTGATCGGCAAGTCCTAGGCTCTGTGGTTTAACCCACAGCGCCACCTGTGTCCCATTAGTACATGGGTAGACGAGTCTAAAAAGCCCTGGACACAAATGTATGTACAGTGGTACCTCGGGTTAAGAACTTAATTCGTTCTGGCGGTCCGTTCTTAACCTGAAACTGTTCTTAACCTGAGATACCACTTTAGATAATGGGGCCTCCTGCTGTAGCCACGCCGCCACTGAGCAATTTCTGTTGTCACCCTGAGGTAAAGTTCTTATCTCGAGGTATTATTTCTGGGTTAGCGGAGTCTGTAACCTGAAGCGTATGTAACCTGAAGCGTCTATAACCCAAGGTACCACTGTACTGTATTTTTCCGTCTATAAAATGCCCTCATGTATAACATGCCCCCAATTTTTGGGGACTCCGATTTAAGAAAACGGGGGGAGATGGCTCCCATGTCTAAGATGCCCCCAAATTTTAAACATTATTTTTTAGGGAAAAACCCTAGTCTTATACACAGGGAAATATGGCATATTTTGCTCTAGGCGGCTGCAGAATCGAGTTTACACTTCCAGAGTTAATGCTAAATACATTACTTCTGGTAAATGAGCCATCATAGCTGCTAGAGGGCCATGAAAATTTTTGTCCCAGGCTTTTTAGACTCGTCTACCCATGTACTATCTGAAACCAAAGGGTAAGGTAAAGGTAAAGGTAAAAGGTAAAGGACCCCTGGACGGTTAAGTCCAGTCAAAGGTGACTATGGGGTTGCAGTGCTCATCTCGCTTTCAGGCCGAGGAAGCCAGCATTTGTCCATAGACAGCTTTCCGGGTCATGTGGCCAGCATGAGTAAATCGCTTCTGGAGCAACGGAACACCATGATGGAAGCCAGAGCGCACAGAAACACTGTTTACCTTCCTGCCACAGCAGTACCTATTTATCTACTTGCACTGGCGTGCTTTCAAACGGCTAGGTTGGCACGAGCTGGAACAGAGCAACGGAGGCTCTCTCCATTGCGGGGATTTGAGCCGCCGACCTTCCAATCGGCAAGCCCAGAGGCGCAGTGGTTTAGACCACAGCACCACCCGCGTCCCTTGAAACCAAAGGGTCTCATGCGTTGCCAGATGCAATTCCCCGCCCCTGGCCGCTCTCCTACTGCACTGTTAGATTGTAAGCTTGGAGGCAAGGATCGTCTTACCACTGATCTTTGTAACCCACTCAGGATGCTGCCCCCCCAACCAAAAGAGCAGGGTAAAAAATAAAAAAAAACTGCAACAAACAAACAAACAAATAACAACTGTGTCAATATTTTATTGCTGTTAGGTACCTGAACAGTGAGGTACAAAAAACTAATAATAGATAAAAACAGCAGCAGCTATCTTTAGCTGTAAACAGTAAAAAAAACCTGTCCAAGTCAGGGTGGTTGATGGCCCACGACCTGTTTGCGGGTTAGCATCCTTTAATGTTTGATAGGCAGGTCGTACAGCTCACCTGTGTTAGTTTTAGGTGCAGAGGCCCAACAGCAACACAGCTGATTCATGTGGACCCAAGCATGCTAAGATCAGAGATCTGAAACATAAGATTCCTATGCATTCTTGGATCATAATATGTGGGGTTCTTAATTTGCTGGAACCATGCATGAAGACAGCATCTCTGGAGCAAGAATTTGTGCTCAAAATTATTATTCATGAACAATCTGCATCACCGTGAACGCTCCATGCAGATAGCTACAGTTACCTTTTCTTGTTCAACAGAAACTCAGCGTTACACTAAATGTCAAAAGAGTTGGTTGGAAATACTCATGAACCAGAATTCATAGGCTTCGCACAACAGTCTTTTTTTTCTTTCTTTCCTAGTAATGAGGTCTCTTGCTTTAGAGTCAGTTTCAGATAATGGAATCTGATCCGTTCTAGGAATTTTGCCTGAAACCAGAGACTTAAAAATATCCCAGTGCCCGGCTGCCAGATTTCATGACAGTTATTATGCTTTTAGAAATCTACAAAAGAAAAATGAAATCCACAGGGAACACAAGTTTACTTTGACATTTGTCAACATTTGGTGGACCAGGAAAATTAACACAAGACCTAGCAATGTGATATGCCAAGTCATTATGATACATCAGATGTAATAGTTACCAATTATCATAGCATCCCAGGTTCACCGTGATACTGCAAGGAGCTGCCACGGGCTGCAGTGTAAATCCTGCATTATAAGGAAATTAAAAGCTAAATTAAAAGATGTCACCCCAAACCCTCGTTGTCTGACTACATTGTTCCGCTCCCGCACCTCGTAGGCTCATTTCCAGATAAGCATAGTAATGAAATCCTATTATTAGAGCTTGTCTTTGTCATGCTCTAGTTCAGGGATCTCCCACGAAGTTGTTGGGAATCCAGTTACCATCAGTCCCAGGCGGCATGGCCAATGGTGAGGAATGAAGGGAGGGATATCTGCAGCATGGGATCACACCAAAAACCTGATACCAATAGTTTTTCTAAGATTCCTTCTTTCCACTCTCGCCATGTTGCTTATAATGTGATAAAACTATATGGTCTCTCTCTCTCTCTCTCTCTCTCTCACACACACACACACACACACACACACACTCAAAACTGAGCCTCCACAATCTCTTTAGCATTTCTTTATAAGGAAAGTACAGTCGTATTTTGGAAGTCAAACAGAATCCGTTCCAGAAGTCCGTTCAAATTCCAAAATGTTTGGAAACCAAAGTGCGGCTTCTGATTGGCTGCAGGAAGCTCCTGCAGCCAATCAGAAGCCATGGAAGCCCTGTTGGACGTTCAGGTTCCAAAGAACGTTAGCAAACCGGAACACTCACTTCTGAGTTTGTGGCGTTCTGAGTACCAAGGCGTTTGGGGTCTAAGGTACGCCTGTATCCTAAAACCTTCAGCTTCTCCTCTTTGTCCTCTTCTCCATCTCCTTCTGCTCTGTGGAATGTGTCTTGAAATGGGGCAACTAAATCTGGACACTTCACACTACGGAAGTATGGAACTGAGACAATAGGAAGGTACCATCATTCAATATACCCTAAGTCTGAAAGGATTTCTACAATACACTGAATTAGTTGAATTGCCTGAGGCAAATGGTCAGATCACAATCCATGTGGTTCTGTGAATAAATGCCCTAGAAGATCTGGTTCAAAAAGTTAACCCACTGCCTTAATTGTATAGCCCAGATCAACCGAAACCAGGGCTTTTTTCTTTCAGCCGGAACTTGAGGAAACTCAGTACTAGCACCTCTCATTTGGGCACCATTGCCATTGTAAGAGATTAAGGGAGGTTTTCATGGTGAGTTCTGGCACCTCTTTTTCTAGAAAAATAGCAATGACCGAAACAACACCTGTCTCCAAGTTAGACTGTACTGTACTCCCCCACCCCGGAAAATCAGATCGTTTATTTACAGTTCTAGCTAGAAAATCCATATAAACTTTGGTGCCCCCGCCCCCCATACAGTGGAACAATTAAGAAACATTGCACATAGTAAAATATGTATACAGTAAACACATGGACCTGATCCACAGATGCAGCACCCATGGAGAATGCAGCCCACTGGTGCTGTACCTGAAGTACAAGTGGAGAGGGATATATACAATAAATACTCTCTTTTGACTTAAAAACTGGACAGGGAAAGGAATATTCCAAGTTTTAAAATCCCACGAACCATGTGAGATGAAAAGATGTGCTCTGATGTCTTAGACTCACTTGGCTGCTACACGGGAATCATGTGATCCACAGGCAATAACTTTTTGGGTTGGCTGCAGGAAGAGTTGTTTCCTCTTTTGGGGAGGTTGGGCTGTAGTTATTTTGCATATATGGAGAGGGGGATCTGAACATCACAATTTTTTAATTTTATGAACTTTTGTTTGTCTGTTTCTTCATCTTCATATTTTTAATCAAGGCTAGGCATCAGATTGTGCCTGTTCTACTGTACTGTGTCCTTAAGGTGGCCCATCTCACAGTTTGAGAACCTTAGTATTCCAAATGGTAATGCTAGTGGACAACAAAAGTGGTTTAAATATGCTCTCAAGGCAAATCTTTAAAAATGCAGTATAAACACTGACAACTGGGAATCACTGGCCTGCGAGCGCTCCAATTGGAGAACAGCCTTAACCAAAGACATCATGGACTTTGAAGAAGCACGAACTCAGGACGAAAGGGAGAAGCAAGCAAAGAAGGCATGTTTGGCAAATCCTCACTGTGATCAACTCCCACCCAGAAACCTACGTTCCCACTGTGGAAGGATGTGCAGATCCAGAATTGGCCTCCACAGTCACTTATGGACACACTGTTAAGAACACATTCATGGAAGACAATCTTACTCAGCTATGAGTGATTGCCGGAGGAGAAGAAGAAGAAGAAGAAGAAGAAGAAGAAGAAGAAGAAGAAGAAGAAGAACAACAACAACAACAACAACAACAGTGGTACCTCGGGTTACATACGCTTCAGGTTACAGACTCCGCTAACCCAGAAACAGTACCTTGGGTTAAGAACTTGGCTTCAGGATGAAGCCCCATCAGCAGGATGCCCCATTAGCTAAAGTGGTGCTTCAGGTTAAGAACGGACCTCCAGAACGAATTAAGTACGTAACCAGAGGTACCACTGTAATATGTTTTAGACTGAGAATGACTGGTACTCCATTGAGTTCTACACTGTGGGACCAAGAGCAAACCAGAGAAATTGTCATGGGCACACACCACAAACTATTCTATTTGCTGCAACAAAATGCTTCTTTCAGGTCAAATTTCAACAGGGAGCTTTGGGGAACCTGCAGTCTCCAAGGCACATTTGCATCTGCACTTGTGGATGCCACATTGATAACTCTTGAACTACCACTTCTCCCAAAACTCTCAAGAGTAGTCAACATCTTAAATAATACAGGCTTTGTACTTACTTTTCCAAGGAAAAACTCAAGCATCTCTGTTGCTTTTAACACTCTCACTGTTTCTAGTTCCCTAAACAAGAACTGACGGCCTCAACAGCACAATGGGCAACCACAATGACTAAAGCCAGGATATCACTAGAATATCACTAGAATCACACCATCACATAGAAAAGAAATGCAGATCTAGATTGCAGGAATGAACCAAGTAGTTAAAAAGTAAATAAAATATTTGCAACTATGGATTTAATATTGGGGGGGGGAATGACTTTATTCCTGGGATGGACAATCCCCTTAAGAGTTAGCTCTTCTTGAAGTCCAGTAACCGAAGCGCAAACAATATCCTGGAACTTTAACTTTGGCTTTCCCCCTCCTTTGTGATATTGTATCTGTCCAAGCGTAAGCACCTGATGGTATGTTGAGTCTTTAATGAGCATCACCCCTTAAGAAAAGCCTTCCAGACTTCAGAATGAAATGCTGCAAAAATATGGAGGTTAGGAATCTTCATTTATGAGCAGAGGTTCAACTTCCAAGGCCACCAAGCTGGGTCTTCTCTCCTTCCGCTTGCGATACAAAATAAACTGTGCAGTTATCTGGGTATTAAAGTCAGGGAAATTATTAGTCACTTGAGACAGAAAGACAATTTATACAGCGATCGCTTTCGAGTTACGAGCAACAAAAGTGAATGTTTAAATTAAGCAGCCAGAAGGACATTAGAAGCGCCCTGAAAGGCCCATCGAGTCTAACATTCTGTTCCCACAGTAGTCAATCAGATGCAGAGTGGAAACCCACAAGCAAGACATGAGCACAGAAGAACTCTCCTACTTATAAACCCCAGCAATCAACTGGTATTCGGAGGCAAACTGCCTCCGTTACTGGACAAAATATGGCCATGAGAATTGTAGCCACGAATATCCTTAATTTCCATGAATTTGACTAAAGGTAAAGATAAAGGTACCCCTGCCCGTACGGGCCAGTCGTGACCGACTCTGGGGTTGCACGCCCATCTCTTAAGAGGCCGGGGGCCAGCGCTGTCCGGAGACACTTCCAGGTCACGTGGCCAGCGTGACGAAGCTACTCTGGCGAGCCGGCACCAGCGCAGCACATGGAAACGCCGTTTACCTTCCCGCTATAAAGCGGTACCTATTTATCTACTTGCATTTAGAAGTGCTTTTGAACTGCTAGGTGGGCAGGAGCTGGGACCGAACGACGGGAGCTCACCCTGCCGCGGGGATTCGAACCGCCGGCCATACGATTGGCAAGTCCTAGGCGCTGAGGTTTTACCCACAGTGCCACCCGCGTCCCTACTATGAATTTGACTAACCCCCTTTAAAGTCATCCTACTAACAGATGACCACAATTGGATATCATCCATCATTAAGATTCAATTCAGACTTCACACAGGACACACAACAGAATAATCTGCGCAGATATTTGTGACCAGGGAATTGTGTGCCATTTTGCTCGTGGAGAACTTTGTGGCTAGTGATTTTCAAGTCCTTTTAGGTTCAGTGCCATAAAACAACGTTAGAAAATGGGCACAGAGGTCAGAGGCAGATTTTTGAGAGAGAAATCCTCCCAGTGTTATGTTTCCAGCTAAAGCCAAATAGACCCGGACATGGTTTTCACCGTTGGGGGAATAAAATGCTTTTTGTTCAAACTATGGCTAGAAGCCATACATTCCAGAAGGCTGCCAATAGGCAAAAAGACCACAGCAGCAGGCAACACTGTTTTTGCACTACAGTGGGAATTATGGACTGCTTCAAGCCTGTTAACTAGGATTCGTTTCAATTAAAGCACGAATTAAAAGAGAGGGGCCTATGTGACCTCAGTTCTTGTGCATTGTCACGATTTGTCTTGGTTCTCCCGGTGCTGTGCATATTCACAGAACGATGCACTAAGTGTATCACAGGGCACATGCAGCTTTTTCTACACCAATACTGAGTGGCTTCCACCCCCTTTGGCACTTCTATTATTCTCCTGACAGGGCACACTTAAACACAATATTGGCTGATCTGCCATAGCCATGTTATCAAGTCTGCTTTAACTTATCAAAAATGAAAACCTAGCCTCCCAACCGCCTTTGGTTAATTAACCTTTTGGTAATTATGCTAGCAGTTTATTGTTATCTAGTGGATAGGAGAAGGGACGCGGGTGGTGCTGTGGTCTAAACCACAGAGCCTAGGGCTTGCTGATCGGAAGGTTGGAGGTTCGAATCCCCGCGACGGGCTGAGCTCCCGTTGCTCGGTCGCTGCTCCTGCCAACCTAGCAGTTCGAAAGCACGTCAAAGTGCAAGTAGATAAATAGGTACTGCTCCAGCGGAAAGGTAAACAGCATTTCCGTGCGCTGCTCTAGTTTCGCCAGAAGCGGCTTAGTCATGCTGGCCACATGACCCGGAAAAACTGTCTGCAGACAAATGTCGGCTCCCTCGGTCAGTAAAGCAAGATGAGCGCCGCAACCCCAGAGTCGTTCATGACTGGACTTAACTGTCAGGGGTCCTTTACCTTTTACCTTTAGTGGATAGGAGATGGCTGTAATGCAACATTTAAAGCTCAAGGTGCAGCTCACTCAGGTTAAGTGAAACTCATTGGATTAAAGTCAATATAACCCACTGAAGTGGAGTAATGTCACTGAACTGTGTTATGGAGTGGATTGTTAGACATACGTATTATTACCCTAGCAAACGAATAAAGTGGGGTGGAATAAAATGTTCTTTTTCTGGGTTTAAAGACTTGACAGTCCAGTCTGGCGCTTTAATCTGAACAAGTATTCTGATAGATAATGCCAGCTGTTTAAAAAATGCGCTTCTTTAACAACATTAAGGCTTATCTGAAACAATTCCTTTCCATATTAGAGTGGGCATGAAGCACATATATGAAATGTGAAGCCAACCACATTTCTACAATTTGGTGAAAAGATTCCTCCCCCCTCCTCTCATTCTGGAGCATTTTGTGTCATTTAGCAGATGGCTTTACAGACTAACCATAAGCTTTTATCTGGGACAGAGTGCAATTTGCCAAACCAAAACCAGAAACAAACAGCACAGGCAAAGCCAATAAGGTGCAGCATTTACTTAATGAACGCTTCCTGATGCAAATTATGCTAGAGACCCGTGATTTAAGGTTGTCATCAATTACTTATTAATCAACTTGTAACCACAAAACCTTATGGTATATAAAATTGTATGTATTTTACAGCCCAATCCTATGGAATGGGACTTGGTGTGTATACAGGGTAGCAGACGTAGGGCTCAATCGTATGCATGTTTACTCAGAACTAAATTTCAACTGTGTTCAGTAGAGCTTATCTCCCAGGGAAGTGTGTACATAAGATTGCAGACTTAAACATTCTTCTTCCTTCTGACAGTTTTTCAAAGCCACACTTTCAAGTATAATCATACAGTATATGGACAGATGGATGTGATATACCTTTTTGAATCCCATATAACAACAAATATAGGCTGAACGCATTCAAAGATGTGTTCTCAACTGAGCAAACTGAACAAATGTGTGTGCTATGATATAACAGCTAAATAAATAAAAATATTTTAAAAATATCCAGTAGCACCTTAGAGACCATCTAAGTTTGTTCTGGATATAAGCTTTCATGTGCATGCACACTTCTTCAGATACATGAAAACTTATACCCAGAACAAACTTAGTTGGTCTCTAAGGTGCTGCTGGACAATTTTTTAATTTTATTAATTTATTTCAACTGTGTCAGACCAACGCAGCTACCTACCTGAAGCTAAGCTTGGTAAACATGTGCCATCCGGGCAAGGATTTGATGACAGGGTACCCTACTGAATACTGTTTCCTTACTACAGCCCCGAAGGCCTTTTCACCTAAAAGCTATTAATTCATCATATGCCTGCAAGATGCTATTTACCAAGAGGCTGCAGCAATACTAGTCATTTTCATCTGAAAAGGATACAAAAATATCTAAAAACAAAACCCCAAAGCTCCCAATAAGCCAGGGGAGATGATGCCAGAAATAAAGATTTACGAGATCCTGTGTTGTAGGCATCTTTAAGACAATGCTTAGACCATAGGTACAGTTTCCCATCATGGCTAAAGCAAAAAGCAGGTAAGAGGTGCCTTCTGTGGATCTTCTTTGGAACTAAAAAAAAAAATGTAAAAGCAGTGTTATAGCAAAAGCACACATACTTTTTTCTTTTTTACACGCATGACCAGAAATAAATTAGGAATCCTGTGATAACCATCTTGGCCTCCACGTGTCTTTCTCATTGGCAACCTTTTAAGAAAAAGAAAGGAACACAGGGACAACTTTCTACTATTGGTTCATCTAGCTCCATACTGTCTACAGTGACTGGGATCAGCTCTCCAGGATTCCACAAAGGGATTCCCCCCAGCCCTGCCAGGAGATGTCAAGAATTGAATCTAGGACCTTGGCATGCAAAGCAGGCTTTCTACTACTAAATACTTTCCTAAATTTACAGGCCACTATGGGTTAAACCACAGAGCCTAGGACTTGCCGATCAAAAGGTCAGCGGTTCGAATCCCCGCGATAGGGTGAGCTCCTGTTGCTTGGTCCCTGCTCCTGCCCACCTAGCAGTTCGAAAGCACATCAAAGTGCAAGTAGATAAATAGGTACTGCTCCAGCAGGAAGGTAAACGGCGTTTCTGTGCGCTGCTCTGGTTCGCCAGAAGCGGCTTAGTCATGCTGGCCACATGACCCGGAAGCTGTACGCCGGCTCCCTCGGCCAATAAAGCGAGATGAGCGCAGCAACCCCAGAGCCAGCCACGACTGGACCTAATGGTCAGGGGTCCCTTTACCTTTATAGATACAGCATCGTAAGCCTAATAGGCAACCTATTAAATCTTTGTCACCTTTAGTGAAATTATAGGAATTTATTCAAATTAGCCTCAAATGCCGAACGATCCAGTGCTCCCAATCTCTGCAGCTGACCCCCAACTTGATCAATAAATGTTGCATGTGGCGTGCACTGTCTTTAGAAATAAGTAATAAAATACTTACATTTTTATACAGCTGGGGAATTCTAGATCCCAAATAAAAGAGACACGATATGTAGCCACACACAAATCCTGACATCTCAATCATGCCATGAGACTTCTGAAGATAACAAAACACACACACACACAGAGAGAAATAATAATTTCGAGATTGACAGAAGTTTAAACACAAAAGGCAGCATTGCCTCCTAACCTATGCACAGCAGTCAATGCAATTAATTAAGAAATCATTTAAATAAATGGGGGAAAGTGGTATTAAACTGAGTCTGCTAGTTAGCATTGGGGTTTTAACTACTTGGAAATTCTATACCACACTACTATCGGTATCAAGAACAGCACAAACAAAGTAATAAAATAGAAACATTAAAAAGTTGTACCTCACTTGTTCCTGAAAGAGTATTCTGGACTTGGTTCCGCAGCAGTAACGGACCAGGTAAAATCAAACCGAGTATGATGCACATCAAGACCCAGATGACACAACAGTTTTTCAAGTTTATGCCACCTTGAAAAGCAAATGAAAATCAGGGCCAACTAAGTACTTCATTATTGCTTTTAAAGAAATCTAACATTTGTTTGTGATATACAGAGACATAATATGTGATACCGATAGTTTCAGGCCAGCATCTGAACTGGTGCCAATAGCGTGGTTTTTTTAAAAAACCAAACAACCCCCCCCCCCTTCCTTTCAAATGCCAGACCCTCCCTCAAAACTTCCTCCCAAGCTTGGGGCCCTCTGGAGTGGATCCCATAAAGCACAAAGGCTTGTCTACGAAAAGCAGCTAAGCATTATTAGCAAATTATACAAGTAACTTGTTCTGCTGCACAGGAATGTCTAAGGGTAACTCTATCATGCTAAAAGTAGTAAACCATGGAACACAGATGAATGCAGGACAGTGCAATCCTATGTCAGTCTGCTCTGAAGTAAGCCTTACTGAGTTCAATGGTATTTTACTCAGTAGGGAGGTTTAGAATTGTAGCCTAAACCTGGGCGTATTTTCAGGATTGATTTAGCAACCTGTTTACTATCCAGTCGTTATCCAGGATATCTATTTAAAATAAATGAGTCCCAAGCAGTATTAGAAACTGACATATGAAAGCTAAATGGCACCTTAAACGTAGCTTATGGGAGCGACAACAGAATGTCCAGACAGACTTTTTTATAACAAGACTACAAAGCTGAAAATGAATGAACTGCAGCTAAAATATTATGTTCATTTTTCACATGGTTTAGTCCTCATCTTAAGAGTGCAAAAAATAAAGCCGTGCTTCCCCTGCCTGCCCCTCTAATATTCTTAAGAAGATCTCTTCTCCAGTCTTCTCCAGAGAGTGGCTGGAAGTGGGGAGGCAGAAAAACGTCCCCCTTTCCTTCCACTGTGCAGTTTTAATCTGAAATCTTAGGCGCAGGACTGCACCCAGAGCTCAGAAACTGCTCACACTAATGAAATTCCCTGTCACAAGGGAAACGCACCTAGAACAATGGGAGTTTCAAACGATGGTCCCAAGTTCTTCTTCCCTTGTTTAGTGCCAGGAGGAGAATGTGTGTGACTATCATAATTCAGTAATGCAACTTTTTCTAGAGGTAGGTGCATCCTAATTGCAAGAACATTTAGTGTTTAAGGCATCTAGAGTCTAAGCCATCTAGTGCAAGCATGCTATTTAAAAACACACCCAGGGTTAAAGCAGTTTCTAAGTGTTAAGAATTTGTTTTTAAAAGCAGCAGCAAATTACATCCAGCTGCAGTCTCCAATCAACAGACTCACATTTTGTCGCCTTCTGATTTTTTAGCTTATAATAGGCAAACTGGGATATCATAATAATGTCCATGTTAACGTAAAAGATGGCTGTGATTATCTGAAAAAGATGAAAAGAACGATGCATACTTTAGTGCAAAACATCCAAAGTAGGCAAAATAGCACCTTTACTTATATCCCATTTTTATCTTTTATGCAAATCAAGGTAACAGGCAATAAAAAAGAATTCCAAACTTCTGTTGTTTGTGGTCCTTTTCCACCTCTTGGGGGGGGGGGAATTAAGGCCAAAGGAAGGCTATGAAATGTGGAGCAAGGATTGACTATGTCACTATGTCCACGTTGCTCCTTTCCTTCTGCGTATTCAGAAATCTATGGCAGACTTGGTGCCAACTTCCCAGCCTGTTGCAGCCAACCAGCCCCACTACACCATGTGGCCCAATCTCTTAATGGAGAGAGTGTGAGGTGAAGGGAGAGCAAAAACCTCTTATGCTGAAGAAGAGCGGAGGTGAGAAAAGTGGCAGGAAGCGAGGAACAAGGATAGGAGGCCAGGAGGTTGGAGAGTACTCTGTGGGTTGTAGAGAGAAAGGGAGGGTTGCTACAGAGATGAACTTCAAAGAGATCTGTGTGTGAGAAGTGAGACAAAGACAGAGATAAGAATATAAGAGGAGGCCTGCTGAAACAGGCCAAAGGCCCAGCAAACCCAGCATTTTGTTCTCTCATTGGCAACCGGATGGGAGTGAAGAGAGAAATAGAAGAGGGTACACAATGAGGCATAAAGAGAAGAGGAAGGAAAGGTTAACAAAGGGGTTCAAATATATCTGTGGTGGTGCAGGGAGAGAGGGAAGAGAGCGCGTGCTATGGAGTACAAAGAGAGGGAGCATTAATAGAGCACTGGCTTAAAAGAAACACCGAGTGAAAATTGGGGGGGGGGGTCTTTTTCATGGTTAATGACTCCTGTTGAGTTGGTAAAATTAAAAAAAACCAAAAACAGGCAAAATTGGCCTCAGGTCTCTAGCAAGCCAGATATTTAAAACTCAGACAACTTACCTGTATTGGAAGTTGATTTGTCAAGTAGCACCCAATAAAACTGGTGAGGTCTCCAGCAATCCAGCATAGCAGAAAGCCCAATGAAAGTGCTTGATCCACTTTTCCATTCCGATAGGCAACATACAGTTGACTGGGGGAGGAAAAGAAATCCAAAGGATGTGCTGCATTTTACACAAATTAAATCTAAAAATAAGTGCAAACTGCTGAAGATGGGCAGCCCCCATGTTCAAAACAGTTATAAGTGTTTATCATATTATGTTCTAATACGGCTCTGATTATTTCTGAGCTGCTAATCATTACGAGTTCACAAGCTCAAGAAGTGTGGGGTTGGAAATTTTAATGAATAAATACAGTGGTACCTTGGGATGCGAATGGGATCCATTCTGGAGCCCTGTTCGCATCCTGAACAGAACGTAAGACGCGACAGCACGTCTCACCGCTTCCGCACATGTGTGTGCGTCATTTTGACCGTCTGCGCATGCGCAAGCGGCGAAACCTGGAAGTAATGCGCTCCGTTACTTCCGGGTCGCAGCAGAGTGAAACCCAAAAACACTCAACCTGAAGCATATTTATTACGAGGTATGACTGTAATACATAAAATGAATAGCACAGTAATAGTTCTTACACTTTGCTAATCAGTCCTAATGAAAAAATACACAAACGCATCATACATACTAACAGCACAGAAATAAAGACAAGAAGGAGCTATGCGCAACAGCTTTTATAATGCTTCAGTTGTCACGCTCAGTAATCCTGAAAAAGTGCACATTCACACTTAAAAATGGCTAGGGTCACACAAAGCTTTCATAACAGACTTGAGAGCTTTATTCAAGTCTTTGAATTGTTAAACTGTTCATGGAGCTCATTACCAAAGTGACCCATAAAAAAAAATATCCCACTCTACAAAAAGTGACATTTTTAATGACGACGCCCCTTTTGAGCAAAACCCAAGGGGCTCAAAGGCTTTGCAACACAGGTTTTATTCGGCACAAATTTCCAGACAGTTGGTTCAATAAGTTACAGGCTTCCCCAAGATAACAGACTTCAAAATGAATCCCACTTAACTTCAGCCATTTCCTCCCTGCTGGGAGAATTCCATGCTCTGTTCCTGCTATTGCCAACCTACATACTTGAAATGAATGCACAGAGACTAACCAGCAATTGAAAGAGAAGCAATAAGTGGTACAATGGGGGCAATCCAGGAAAAGAATCAATGGGAATTTTGCCATTGATCTCAAATGGGATACGGATTGCTTTGAACGATTTCAACGCTCTGTAGGTTAGAGAGAACATTGGCAGAAAGCAGAAGGAAGAATAGGGGAGCTGCAGTGCTAAATATCTACTCAGAAGTAAGCTCCAGTGATATCAATGAGCAAAACACATTCTTCTTCTCCTCTCTTTCTTGCTATGTGATAATGGCTGTATCCATTTTCACAATATTTTGCTGAGCGAAGTGCTTTACAAACCTCCCATTTTCCCTCCCAATAAACCTGTGGTGGTGGTCTCTGGTCTCTGGTATTCCTGTTGTACAAGTGAGGAATTGAGAAAGCGAATTCATCACTGAATAAAATCTTTTTTGAACCTAGTCTTCCAAACCCAAGACTCTATGCTTTATGCCCAAACTCCCATCAGTCCTGGCCAGCGTGGCGACTGTTCAGGGAGGACAGGAGTTGCAGTCCCAAACACCTGGAGGGCATTTCCTACCCCTGGGTTACATCATGATACCAGGGGGAAAGTTGGTTGCTCTTTTCCAAGAGAAGACTATCACAGTAGGTGACTTAAAGCTCTTTTGTGACCTCTTCAGGTTCAACCAGCTAGATTGTTATACTTTGTTACTGCAAGTGATGCATGTACTGGGGAAACAAACTGCAGCACAACATTGTATTTAAGTTCCTGCCTGGAACCACAGGTGATGCGGAACTGCATACAGGTGCAGGCTGGTGGAAAGGGGGAGGCAGCACTTCTTCCTCTGCACTCAATGGTTGCCAGAAAGGATGAAAGTGATACTCCAACAGCATCTTGAGGGCACCTGGTTCCAGAATACTATGTTACACACTCCTAGCTCTACTCTTTACCCCCACCACATGTGGGTCAGTCTCCTTGCAGTCGTGGTGGGGGAAGCAACACAGGTGTGGCAGCTTGTCATTTGAACCAAACAACAGAATGGACACAATACTGCCTCGGCCCAGTATACCTGAAGGAGCGTCTCCACCTCCCATTGTTCAGACCGGACACTGAGGTCCAGCTCTGAGGGCCTTCTGGCAAGTTCCCTCACTGTGAGATTACAGGAACCAGGCAGAGGGCCTTCTTGCTAGTTGCACCCGCTCTGTGGAATGCCCTCCCATCAGATGCCAAGGAAATAAACAACTATCTGACTTTTAGAAGACATCTGAAGGCAGCCCTGTTTAGGGAAGTTTTAAATGTTTTATGTTTTATTGCTTTACTATTATTATTATTCTGTTGGGGTCCACCCAGAGTGGCTGGGGAGACCCAGCCAGATGGGCAAGGTATAAAAAACAAATTATTATTACTAATTATTATATAATAATAATAATAATAATAATAATAATAATAATGTACTCTGCCCTCTCCATTTAAGTGTGTGAAATGCACACGTTTTAATGATGCAGAGATCAAAGGGGAAGGGGGTGACGTGTTTTTATTTGCTCCAAATAGCAAAGATTAGCGTAAGTCACCACAACAGTAGAGTGTAGCAAGCTAATTTGTCAACCATCAAATATTGCTTTAAACAGGAGAAACATGCAGCTCTGGCATATCCTATTTATTCGATGCAGATAGGGACAGAAATGCATCAAAGAATGAACCTAAAAAAAAGAGAGAGAGAGAGAGGCAGCTTCTGAGAAGAGCTTCAGGCAAGATTACTCATGTATGAATCTGAGAAGTACTTAAAGATTTTAAACTCACGGTAGTGCAGCAAACAGAAAGCAGACAATGGAGATCAGGCCTATGACAACACTCCAATACTCCCACGCATTCCCGACACACTCTTCCAGGAGATGCCAAATCCAGGGTGTTCCATTTAGACACAATCTCCTATCCGCGACTGGGGAGATATTAAAAGCATGTGGAGGCTGCTGAAGAGCCATCTATTCAAGTTGAGGGATATTATTTCAGAAGTTGGCTCAGTTCTGAACCCCATGCAAATCCATTTACCAGTTCTGAATATTCTCTCTTCCCCTTCAAAGCTCCCACATCCAGATGGATGATTGGGTACAACAATTTGTTTCCAACCTCACAGGAAGGCCTGCCAAATTCAAAGAAAATAAAATACATCCAGCATTCATACATCAATTTAAAAGACAAATCCAGCTAATTATTCTATTTGGACACATATGAAAGGCAAACTCCAAAGCAAGAAAGAAAATTTAAAATATAGATGTTAACCCACTCGGTATTTGAGTATTCTTATGCCAGTTGAAATGGGCCACTTTTCTATACTGGATCTCAGGGCACAGTTTCTTAAGTGCCATTACTTTTCTATAATAAGACAGTCGGAGAACTGTAAAAACAGTAATATAGTTGTACCTGCTAAAGTGTCCACTACAGCAAAATTGTAATTTAACATTTCTCCACCTCTGAAAGCATGATACATTCATATATGGGATGTATTACTATAAATAAACAAACAATTGCATTAGAGTAACAGAAGGAAAAACAAGTGTTGAACTGTTTATAATGGTTTCCCTTAATATAATTTGCTACATTGCATATTGCGTAAATTCCATTTTATGTCATTACTTAACACTAATGACATGGGGGTGCGGTGGGAGAAGCTTCATATTTGCCTGGGTACAGCAGTTTACTGATTGTATTTTTCATTTCCTTCCTTGCCCCCAAGACTTTTCATAAACTAATAACAGAGGGATCAATCCATCTGGAAATTCTCCAGTACAAGCCCTGTTGAAGTAAACAGCAGCTACAATACTCTTGCATGGCTCATAGTCCAGTTGACTTGCTACTGTTACCCTAGTTTTAAACGTTAAATTGGGAGGCAATATTTGATGCAGTCAATATGACTTGGATGGGGTTTGTAAAGTTGTTTTGGAATGTTTCAGTTTCTTCTCATTTACAGCCTTCTTGTATATGTCTTCATGCTGTCTAAATAACGCTTTGATTAATTGTTTTTATTATTAAAACAATTAATCCTAAAGCAAAGAAGAAAAAAAGAAAAGAAAAACGGTAGAACATTTGTGATGTGAATATGTACTACAGAACAAAAGAAATTAAAACTAAGCACCATATTCTTATATTGTTTGTTAAGTAATACGGAATAACTGGCAGTCACTGATCCCATGCTTGCAACTACAGATATGGATACAAATCCCTTATCTGTGACCCAACCTTTTGCCAGACTAACTGTTAAGTACTGTATAGAGTGGTTCAAGGGCTTTAACGAGTAAAATTTATAGAGTTATCTGCATCCTATGTGACTAATTTGTACTGCAAATTAAAGCTAGGATTTTCATCTAAATCTCCAGAGTTCAAGAATTTATTTAATAAAATATGAAGGTGCTTTGGAAGGTAACAGCAGTATGTCATGTTGCTGGTACCCTCTAAAATTCATGAAATACTATGGAGGAAAAATATTATTACAAAACTTTGAATACATTTGAGTCTTGTCTCTTAAGTGTAATACAGTGGTGCCTCACAAGACGAAATTAATTCGTTCCGCGAGTTTTGTCATCTTGCGATTTTTTTCGTCTTGCGAAGCACGGTGTCGGGAAAGTTTTGGAAAAGCTTCAAAAATCACCAAAGTCTTTAAAAACCTCAAAAATGGCTACCACACCGCGTTCTATGAGTTGCTCCTCGAAGTCAAGTCGCAACTGTATTAACGGTGTTAAGAAAAAGGAAACAAACTTGCAAGACGTTTCCGTCTTGCAAAGCAAGCCCATAGGGAAAATCGTCTTGCGAAGCAGCTCAAAAAACAAAAAACCCTTTCGTCTAGTGAGTTTTTTTGTCTTGCGAGGCATTCGTCTTGCGAGGTACCACTGTAATTAGCACATATAGAACCATATGAAGGGGTGGGAAAACAAAGGGGGGCTGCTGGTACAAGGTTGATTTGCAGCACAGTGTGTTTAGCAGAAGAGAAGGATATAGCATGGGACTGTATCATTCTCTTGAGATTTTACAGCGTTAGCTAAGAATTACACACACCAAGAGGCTAATCTCCATTCCATGTCCTCCATGGGTTGATTGCGAAATCTTGTGCAACAAACGCCCTTTCCCCATAAACCAGACTTTTTGCAATATGGAAAGTGATTGCGGGGGGGGGGGGGATATACTGGAAATTGTGGGACAATGCTTGCTTTGACACAAAGTCATCTGCAAACAAATCAGAATGAATGCTTAATAAACAGGGCATATGGAAAAACTGGAACTTAGAACTCATTACCGAGCTGCTACAAATTACCCATTTGATCTACCCTGATCTACCCAAGGTGCCGCAACCCCACTTTTTAATCTAAAGGTACATAAAGTATCATCCCATTTTATGTAAACAAAGATAGTTACATATTTCCTTTCTACTTGACTTTATTACCTTCGTTCCTTTGAAAGTTTCCCCTCTGCCACACATTAAAGGCATTGGCAACAACCTATTAAGGAAGAAAAAAAAAGCGCCACCAGACTGTATTATTTCCCTGGCTCTTTTCAAATTTGAAATGGAGACAAAGAAAAATCAAACTGGAAAAAAAATCCAAGATAACAACCATAAAACTAAAAGACTAATACACTGGAAAAAAAAATCAATGCAATGCATTATTAAAGTAGAACTCACTTCATTACCTCGGGGCTTGCATGTCCCTGGGAGGCCTCTGTGGTAGCTCTAACAACACAACGTGGTACATGTTGGAGTATCAAACTAGCAGTTAATATTGTTGGGAATTAGCATCATGTGACCTGGAAGTGGGGGGGGGGGGAGAGCACATTCTGGTTTACTCAGTACTTACTGAAAGTATAGCTAAATATCTACAGTCATCTTAGGTAACTTGCTTTTCATGTTTAACCTGACGCATCAGGACGTTAACCAGCACCAGTTATTATAGGAAGCAAGCAGTTCAAAAGGAATTATACAGGTAAGCTGACAATCCTCAGGAGGCTGAAGGTCTGGCCTTTGGCCCCTTGCTGCACAACATCTCCTCTGGTGCATGTTATTCTGTTGTCTTTTGCTAGTTAACATTTATGCAACACCAGCCATTGTCAAGCAGTATGCTTAGTATCAACTAAAAGCTTTCATAGAAAACCTGTCAGCTGGTCAAGACACTTAGATGCTTTTTGCCAAATCCTGCACTTCACCTACACAGGGTCAGCTTCAAGGGCTTATCAAGGAGGGTGGAAATTCAAGACTTCTTGCTTTAGCTTCAAAGCTGTATCACTTTACCTGGAAGGAAACCGCATTTAACAGAAAGGTGCTTCTGAACAAGCTTAGGATTGTGCTGTTAAGAACAATGTGCAGCTACACCAAAAACAGGCCAGAACTACCAAAATGCAAGGGTAGATAAGCATAGACAGGATCACTTCTTGTAAAGGGAGCATTCCTGCAGTGACATGGATGGTAAGTAAACACATAGATAGCTCTTAAAACTTTGATGACACTGAGCGATAAGGATCATTCCACCACTTTTAAACTACTGTATTATTATTTTTTTAGTGTGAATATAGTCCCCACCCCGTGCCTGAAATGGAACATTGGCAACAGGATTGTTGCTTTTTATTATTATTATTATTATTATTATTATTATTATTATTATTTACTTATCAAAAGATGCTGGAAAGGGTACATCCAGTTTAAGAGAGGGATGAATGCATAGACTGGCATTTAGATGTCAATGGTGTTGTGTGGATGCTGCAATAAATAAATAAGAATGTATGAGTGTACCTATCCCACAATAAACACAAGGCACCCAGAGGTGCTGGGATTAAGAAATTATTGCCTTTGCTGGGTTCCCATTTTTCATCTATTCACTGGCCTACCAGAAAAAAGTTAACGTCAACCTTTTTGGATGAACAGTGAATGGATTTTTTGGGGGGGGGGGGGTGCGCCTGCTTTCCCTTCTCCAAAGCTCCACACATTCATTTGATCTTCTGAAGGAGCACCCAGGAGGTCAGAAACAGGGGCAGCAGGTGTGAAGCCAACCCTCCCTTCTACACATATCCCCCCCGTAGGGCTGCGTGTGAACAGGAAGAGGAGTGGCTGCGGGAGACTCTTTACCTTTCGATCTTGTCCCGGGAAGATGCTAAACCCTTAACCCCAGCTGATTTGCGGGCGTTCACACGTTACATTCCACGAGGGCGCAGCCTGTGCGGAGACAAGATGTTGGAAACAAAACATTTGTAAGTCAGTCAGTCAGTCAATCAATCAATCAATCAATCAATCAATCAAATCAATCCAAGCCGATGGAAGTTTCTGACAGTTGGCCCTAGACGCAACGGAGATTTCACCACAATGCCGTTTATTTTACACCCAGGAAGAGAACCGGGCTCCAGCTTTGTGGAGAAAAATATATTTTAAAAACTCCATTAAGGATGAAACCCCTACCCCACCCACCCCCCAGTATAGGAGAGGCACCCACCCCCGCGAGCCGAGAGAGAGAGAGAGAGAGCTGGTCCCGGGAGAGGCTTCGTCGCAGCGGCCGAATCCGTGGCCGTTGAGCCGGGCTGAGGCCGAGC